>NW_022681472.1:67565312-67784251 GCF_009764315.1 Trachypithecus francoisi
TAATTGGAGCTTATTGAAGTTAGGTTCCCACTCTCCCACAGAGACCGGAAGATAAGGATGCTCCAAAGGTTGTTTCCCAGGTCATTGAAAAAGACATTCCTGGGTCATAAAACTAGCAAGAGGCTGGGAGAAAATTTACATTTCAAAGGTGCAGAGGGAAAAAAAAATACAAGTTTTCCAAAGTAAATGCTCTAGGAAAAGGAGATGGGAAGGAGGGTCTTGAGTCAAGAAGAAGCCTATCCAAATTTAGTTAAACTAGAGTTTATCTCAGTCAAGTGAGATATACACTATTTTATTTTTCCACTAAAACCTAGGAATTTATTATTTTTAGTTGTTAAAGTTATCCCAGTTCACACACTTCGGTGAGAGGAAGACCCAAACAAACAATTCATCTCAGCCCTTTTCTCAGTGTAGTGATATACTAGCTATTGGACAATACCTACTTAATTTTATTAAATTAAAACTTTTTTCAAAGGGTTGCATATTCAATCATCTCTCATCTTTTCCTCTAAATATTCACCTTTACTTTCAACCTATGTGGAAACTTGAACATCAACCAATTTTGAAAAATCACTCCTAAGATTGCTAAGAGCTTCAGATTCTATTTTCTCTTGTTTCTTGTGATATTTCATAGACCCTTCCATTTTAGCACTGAATCTCATTAACTTTCCACATGAAGCTCCTCCCTGTTCCATGTTTCCCATTTTGGTGAATGAAATCACCGTCCACCCTATTGCACATGCCAAGGGCTCAAGGACCAGTTTAGACTCCTTCCTCTGACTTACTCTTTGCACGTCAATAAATACTTTTGATTCTCCTTCCAAATACCTTGCACGTTCTGCCTATCTCTGCTATAGCCTTATTTCAGAATCTGATAATGCCTTTCCTAGATAGTTGTAACAATCTCCTAACTGATCTCACTAAATCCAGGTGTAGTGCTGCAATCTATTTTACATGAAAGTTTTGTTTAAATGAAAGTCTTATCTTTTATCTATATATTGCCATGGTTCACTTTCTGTATTGGAGCAAACCAGCTCCTTTTCTAATCTTCTCTCATCACTTTTTTATTCCCCAGAAAAGGTATTTGCATTACTTTATGCTAACTCAATCCTCTACGCATTTGCATGTGATGTTGCTTTCATTTACAATATCTTCCCTCAGTTTTTCTGTTGGTGAATTCTGACTCATTCTTGAGTTCATCCTGTTTACTCTTCAAATTAAACATAATCTCTTCTATGAAGCATGTATTCATTTCCTTTTCTAGGCTCCTTGTACTGTGGACATACCTTTGTTACAAAACTTGACATTTTTACCTTTTGTTAATGTTTCTGTCGTTTGCACCTTGGGCACTGTGAGGAGAGGAAAAAGACTATCTTAATGTCAGTTGGAAAGAATTTTTCTAGAGTCAAACTGCCTTTGTTCAAATCCTTGACAGCTCAGATGCAAATTATTTAAATTCCTTACACATCAGCTTTCTTATCTGGCTAGATTATTTTGAGCATTATACAAAATAATCCAAGGGTGCCTGACACATAGAAAGCATTCCATAAATGTTCATTTGTAGAAGTAGTACAAATGCCACACAAGCACACACCTGCCACACAAAGGCATGTCAAAGAACTGAAATATTAATTAATGAAAGATGAATGAATGAATGAATGAATGGGACTTTGAAAATGCTTCTTTATGGCCTTGGTTCTCTTTTTGCTTTCTGTATATTCCAATTTTTTCTTGTTCAGCCAGGAGTAGTTATTGTTTTTTAGAGAAATCCTTTTTAAAGTGTAGTATCTTCACACCTGGAGATATACAAGCTCATTTTTGGTTAAAAAAATGTATAAGATTTTCTTAAATTTCGATAGGTACATAATTAACTACATAGGCAATGTATGGATATGGCAGCATTGTTAAATTTGAGTAACTAACTTTTTGGGTTTTTTTTAGTTCTAGTTTACTCATATTGCAGTTAGATTTCTTTACAGATAAAATATTTGTAATTAATAATATTTTTAGGCCAGGCACGTTGGCTCATGCCTGTAATGCCACCACTCTGGGAGGTCAAGGTGGGTGTATCACCTGAGGTCAGAAGTTCAAGACCAGCCTGGCCATGGCAAAACCCTGTCTCTACTAAAAATACAAAAAAAATTAGCCAGGCGTGGTGGTGCATACCTGTAATCCCAGCTACTCCGGAGGCTGTGGCAGGGGAATCACTTGAACCCAGGAGGCAGAGGTTGCGATGAGACGAGATCATGCAATTACACTCCAGCCTGGGCAACAAGAACGAAACTCCATCTCAAAAAAAAAAAAAAAAAAAAAGAATAAATGAAAAAACAATAATAATAATATTTTTAGGTTTTTGTTCCAAAACTCTGGGCAGCTTTTTTTTTTCTTCAGCTGTTTTTTTGTTTTGTTTTGTTTTTCTACATTTAGTCTCTCCTTTCTCCTGCATTTTATTTACTCCATGCTCTTCCACTGTTGCTACACCATGACGTCTCCTTACTGACATTTTCCTCTCATGTGCCTGAGTGTCACTTTAATCATGAGACTTTTGCTGACCGACCCACATAAGCATGTCTCTCCCCTCTTGGGCATAGACCTTCTGGAGAGTCAGTTCCTATACTTTTGGAAGAATAATTTAGGGAAATTCCAACCCTTTAAGTGAGAAAGTAGCGCCTTCAGAAAATGTCAGAAGTAGAAGAAGAACCACAAGCAGGGTCACTATTCTGGAGAGTCATTTTGGGAAACAAACAGCAATCAATCACATCTTTAGGCTACTTCTTCACTTTAAAGCCCCCTCTTAACTCTGCCTCCCTCACATTTTGCACTGAGTGACTAGTCAGAATGCTTCTCAGTACTTTACTTTTTAATCCTTTATGGCCCATTACTCAACTGTTAATTTTATGACTATGTCGTCTAATGATGATTAGGTTGAATGAATGAATGCTTTTCTGGAACAATATGAGTTGCTGACATAATGAAGATTTGTGTCAGAAATACTCCATATTTTGAGGACTTTCTCTCACTAAAATGTTTAGCTCTGTCTTGTAAAATATGGTAATTTACGTGACTATTATGCACATAATTTCATTTTTGAAAGGCATAACCCTACAGGAAACCTAATTATGAGTCATCATAACTAGGAAGAGTAAATAATCCTCATGAAAATGACCTCCTTTAAAAGCTTTTTAGGAAACGAAATTAAATTCTACTAAGGAAGAAAACTTAGTTTTTATGAAGGTTCTCTGTCATACAAATAACATCTTTTGGCAATTTCACATAGAAAATGTTTTACTAAAAATGGAAATTTTACAGTAATGTTTAATTCCTAAGCCAATTTATAAATATTTACTATTACATTTGGGTTCCATCACGTTATTTAAAGAATAAAAATGAGTAAAGTAGTGTCTAGAGCAATTGTTTTCAGAAATTCTGTGAGACAAAGCAGAAAGAAATAAGCTCGGAAAAATATAAACACATGGGTAAGAGTTTAAATGGGAAGATTTAAAGAAAATAATGTGATAAGATACTGGGAATAGTGATGTATTAAAAAGTTGATCTAGTATACATTTAGCCTTTTTTTCTTTCCTGATAATTTTCAACATCTCAAATACTCTTTCCTCCATGTTCTCTTTTGTGTATACTTCCGGAAAGTAGAGCAGGCTAATGTAGCTGGGCTGCAGAGTGAAGGGGAGTTCCGAGACAAGGCTAGAGAATAAGCAACAGCTAGATCCTACAGAGCCTTATCAGGAAACACAGAAAGTTGTCACTGAAGGGCATGGTAAGCTTTGTGAATTAAATAAAAGAAAAAAAAATAACTGTATCTGTAGCATGGAGAATAGCGTAAATGCAGAGACCAGTTCAGAGGATATTTCCATACTCAGGGATGAGATTATGGTACTTTAAACTAAGACAAAAGCCATAGAGCTAGAGAAACAAGAGCGAGCTTCCAGATGGGTTGGATATGGGAGTAAATGGTAAAGATAATATAAGTATGAAAACTGAATACTTCTATCTTTCTAGTTTATGCAACTGGACAGATGGTGGTTTCATTTACCAATACGGGAAATAATGGAAGAGGGTCAGTACTAAGGCTTTGTTTTGCAAAAGTTGAGTTGAAAGTGATTTTAAAACTTTCAACATAGTGAACTTTGGCAATTTGCTCTCTCTAAAACTTGGTTTACACATCTCCAAAATGAGCATTTACACTAAATGATCTAATGAGTACTTACTGGAACTGCAATGCTATCATTATGGTTTCAATTATGTGTGAGTTTAGGGAAATCGGAGGATACAATATTTGAAATGATAAATAATATTTAAATTTGATATTAAAAAGAAAAGAGATCAAAATATAAAACAAAGAAAGGGGATAGATGTCTAGGAAATGATGTGATGAAACTGTAATTTGGAGGACATTATTCTGACAGCTGTACTAAAGTAAGAAAGAAAATAGCAGATGAGAAATAAGGTAAAAAGCTGACTCAATGAAGGCTTGAATTATAGTAGTGACTCTGGAAAATGGAAACTCAAACTGTTAGTGTATAAGATGAATTAGTAGAATTTGATAACATAAGTAAGAAAATAAAAGAGAAAGAGATCAAAACTAACAACTTGGGTTTTCTTTCAAGCTTTGAATACAAAGATAATGATGGAGAGACAAGAACATATGTAAGGGGTATTATTCATAGACTTAAGGATGAGCAGTTTATTACCTGACATACTAAATATAGCTATTTCATATTTTGAAAGGTAGATTACCTTTTTAGAAAAATCATCATTTTTGATGATGTACCATTACTTTCAAAAATAGTATTAACTATTTAATAAAGATATGCAGAGATTTTAAAAAATTTTTAGTGTTAAGAATAATATCTGTGATTTATCCTGAATGTTTTATTCTTACTTGTTCTCTGATTTAATTTTTCAGCCCCATGTGGTGGCCATTTTTCAGCTCCCAGTGGAGTGATTCTCTCACCAGGATGGCCAGGATACTACAAAGACTCTTTGAATTGTGAGTGGGTGATTGAAGCTGAACCTGGACACTCTATCAAAATTACATTTGAAAGGTCTCACAAATATTTTTTCTACTTTTAAAGAAAATATTATATAAAAAACTAGTTGACATTCTCTTTTGCATTTACCAAATCAATGTTTAATTTTATTGTAATAGTCAAATTGCTGTGTTTTGAATGCTTCCATCTGTTTGCCCCCTTTAACCTTTCAGCCTGTTTCCAAGTTAATTTTCTATTTGTTTAATGCTGTATCAGTGCTATTGAAATATGCAAGATCGACCTTTTTGCTTTATGTACATGCATACTACTAAGATACGAACATGTGACCTTTAACTTAATGAGTTTAGTTGTCCTATATTTTGAAGGGCCTGTGAATTCTGCTTTGCTAGGTTTCAAGAGGCAAAGGTGCCGTAAACACATTCAAATCAACACTGTAGTGCAGTCTAAGACACCTAGGCACGCTATCCATATGCTTTCACCTCTAAGTCCTTCTGAAAATGACTGTCATGTAGTATGTAGTAATGGTTCAACAGCTGACCTTTTATTTCCCCTAGAAAAATTAATATTACTGATCAAATAAACTATATTGTAAAAGGCAACAATATTGAATATTTTAAACATTAAAAGAATGAAACTTCTCATATGCTATTGAATCATAATTTATAAATCAAAATAGCTTTATCTATATAATCTCTCAATTATATCACTGACTTCTCTCATCTCCCAACCCCTTTCTTAAAAAACAAACAGATGAACAAAAAACTTCTTTAAGCATTAGAGACACATGAGAAACATATAAGTACAGCAGAATATATTTATTATTGACTGAAGATTGAATTTTACAAACCTAATATGATTCTTTCCTAACTCAAAAGATCCTTCATTGAATTTGTCCATCCATGCTAGTGTTAACATCTGCATGGGAGAGAACAGATTTCACTTTGAACAGATGTAAAGTATTAAACATTTCACATGGGTTCTTTCTACTGTTAAAAACCTTAGACAAGTTAAATTTAATCATGTTTATTTGAGCAAAGAACAATTCATGAATCAGGTAGCACCTTGAATCAGTATATATGAAGAGCTTCACATAGCAAGTGGGCAAAAAGTATTTATAGACCAAAAAAAAAAAAAAAGTGACATACAGAAATAGCTTGATTAGTTACAGCTTGGCATTTGCCTTGTATAGATATGATCTGATCAGTTGGTGGCCTATTATTGACTGAAACTTGGCTTCTGTAATTGGATGACACTCAGCTATTTATTACAAGATTATACTCTTAGTTAGCTTGCCCTGTCTTACACGAGAATTCAAAGTATGCAAGAGGTTTAAGCTAAACTTAATTTAACACTATCTTATTATAATCTACACGGTTTACTAGGGCTATATTAGTTTTCTATATTAGTTAGGGCTGCCATAACCAAGTGTCACAGACTGCGTGAGATAAACAACAGAAACTAATTTTCTCACAGATCTGGAGGCTAGAAGTTCAAGATCAAGGTGTACACAAGACAGTTTATTCTGGATTCTCTTTTTGCCTTGTAGATGGCTGTCTTCTCCATTTATCTTCATGAGATTTTCTCTCTGTGTGTGTTTATGTCCTGGATACCAGTAACATTGGATTAGGGTCCATTTATATGATCTCACTTTACCTTAATTACCCTTTTAAAGTCTCTTTCTCCAAATACTATCACATTCTGAGATACTACTAGTGGTTAAGATTTCAACATAGAAATTTGAGGGAACACAATTCAGTCCACAAAAATGATTTACACGTTTTTAAAGTTTTCATTTACATTCATTGGCATTTTTTGTTGTTGTTGTTATTTGGTTGAAACCATATCCCCTATTTATTGGTTTACATGACTTATGTTGCCATAGCAATTTTAGAAAGCTTGAAAAGCATCTTATTTATTCATTATTAAATATTTCTCCAATATAGTTGTTCCACGAATGTTGAACTAAAATTAACCAACCTTACTTTAGCACACAGAATTATATTTGGTTTGGAATATACGATAAAGCGTGATATGTATTGATTTGGAACAATAGGACAAGTATTTCATCCATATTTTTCAGTTTTTAAATTTAGTATTTTACATTTGAAAAACAAGTATATTTGTCAATCTATCGGAAATAATCTCATATATATTGATATGTCAAGTACATAATTTTTGTATTTCTACTTTTGGACTAAACATTATTTTGTATCAGATGGTGCAAAGGTAGTTGAAAAATATGTTATTTTCATATTTTATTTGTATCCATTCTTAGTATCTATCACCCAGATGACTTTCACCAGTCATTATCCTTCAATATTCAAGTAAAAAGACTTGACCCCCATCCCACGTACAAGGGAAATCTACTCTCTCCTACAATTTTCAAGGAATGCCTGGGGATGCTTTTGTTCACTTCTGGATTTAAATCCTGTCTCCAGAATCACCCTACGTAATAGAGACTGAGGCTGCTTCACTCTCTCAACATTACTCTTTTCATTTGTATCACTTTCTTTTGTTCTCACGAAAACCATAATGCAGGTAACAATGAAAGAGGACTATTGCACAATCCAGAGTCATTTAAGATTGAATAAGCCTACACTGTTCTAAATTTTCTTGATAACCCCCATCACAGGAATAATTGCTTGTATCTCTCCAATACCCTCTCTTATCCCAAACCATTCTTCAGCTTTAATCTCTTCTGCATCTTGAATCTTCAGTCCGCATTTCCCCCTTCCTTCTGCCCCTTCCGGTATATAGCAGGGTAAGTCTCAAAATACTTGTCACTTTATTATCCAGAGTGATTTAACTATTTGTTTTTCTGGGTGATGTTGGGGAGTGGGAATGGATCTTGCCTTTCTTTTGAAACATGCTATTTTTTTTTTAATCAAACAGCAGTGTTTTCTTATGAAGACATCACCCCTTTCCCACCTTCTAGTTAATTGAAACTGGAATGTTATTTTAAAATAAAATTTTCTTTTATTCTCTTATTCATTTTTAAAATACTATATAAGCCAAAAATAATATAACTAGAAAACTAGTTTAAGCTTTATGAATACAAAGTGCATTATTATGTTGAAAAGCATCTGCTGATTTGCTAATGAGAGTCACTAATCATCATTAAATAAATAAATACCTACTATCTTTCAGCTCAAAGTAGGCTAGAGTGGCCCACTTGACAAACAGTTTGATTGCCAAACAATGCCTGCAATTCAGAGAGCATCCATACTTTGACTTTTGATTTGGGACTTTTGTTTGAAGGCACTATTTTCTCTGTCCAAAATTCTTAGCATGTATCTTCTGTCCTTCCAACAGGCCAATATAGGCCTCTTTGCTGCTTTCCTGTCTTGTTTAAATACCTTTAGAATTCTCCAAAATGAATTCACTTGTACTGTATAGCCTATATTTGAAATTAGACCGTTTCAAACCTGACTTTCTGGTGAAATCTTTCCAGCCATTTTAATAAAATGTAACACTAGTTAAATAGACAAAAACTTAATTTAATTTCTATAAATAGAGTTACTTAGCATGTTTTACTCTGCCACTTTCTTATTCTCTTATCTATTGATTAAGACACAAATCTTTTAAATTAGGCTAGAAGCAAGAAAGTCTAATTGAAAAGTGATTTTCAATGTAGGATTTGTGCACAGGAACAATAATCAGTCTTGTAAATAGATCAGAATAGGCCTGGAGTGAGGAATGTTTCCTACAGTTTAAAGATTTTGGCTTCTCCCCATGAACATCACCAAGCTGGACTTGTCAACTGTGCCTCGTTTCTTAATCATGAAATTACCCACTCACATAAATTGTAATCTCATGGCTCCTTCCACATCCCTAATACCAATCATTAAACAGTCATTCTTTGTTAATTGTCCCAAACACTGGAATAATCAGGAGATAGAATGCTTTAAGAATTTATTAATGATATTTTCAGTATTTTAGAATAAACAGAACACATTTATATCCACATATTTATTTTGAATCTACCTTATACAAATAAAATAAAATTAAGTCCCAAGTTCTTCTAACTGTTGTAAACTGAAATAAAGCTCCTTTTGGGGCTTGAGCCTTCTATTCGCCCTTCCTTTATTTCCACCCCAAATCCTATAAGATTATTGAATTGGAGCTATTTGAAGAAAAAATTCCTTAAATATCTTCTTCTATTTATTCTTTTCTGAAGACCTTTTAAGGGTATGAGATTTTGGTTGAGGGCTGTCTAAACTCCATGTGCTTTGCCAGAAAATTGATTATTTTAATAATCTATATCATACAAAGCTATCATATAGTTAGCAGTAACTCAGTATTAAAGGGATGAACAAGGTATTTCAATTTAAAAAATAAGTGAATTTTATCCATTAGGGTAGCAATATAAAATAAACACTTTGAAATCAGACATAAGTATGTCTACTACATCCTTGATCAGTGGCCTTATAATGTCTTGGTGCTTTATTTTTCTCTAGAGATTGTTTTGAGAAATAGAATATCATTTCTAAAATATCTAACACAAACTAGATTCTTGAAAATATCTAATTCCCTTCTGATTTCCAGACAAACCCTTGTAAGGACACTTAATTGCCAACTTTTTAATAATTCCTCTTATTCTGAGAATATTGTCGTAGAAGTTGGTTCCAAGAAATGATTTATTAGAGTCATGTCACTTACTTTCCACTACTCATGAGTCATTTAAATGTGTTGAAAATAAAATTTGTAAAACCCGGATAATATAATTAAGATGGTGGCATAGCTATTTTGTAGTTTTCTGTCTATATTCTCAAATGAGAAAATGATTAAAATTAACCTACAGAAAAAAATATTATTTACAAATGTGTTATTTATTTTCTCTTTGAGATTGTCTCAACAGCTTGTCAATAAAACTGTAAGAAATACGATTTCCTGTTAAATACAAAACAAAATAGCAGTAACACCAACACACATGTTTTTAAAACCATTTACCTCTTCTTAACATATCCAAACATTTAGCAATTCTTGCTCTCAGATGTGCAAAGGAATTTTTGTTTTTGTTTATTCCCACAGTTTCTAAATTTTCTCAATATCCAGCAACTGCTAAGTCTAAGACGTATTCATTTTATTATCAATCGTTCAAAATGTATCTTTCTATTCCTTTTTCCTATCCGCAGCTCCCTGAATGCATGTTATCACTATCAGTCTTTCAGAGAATAATTTTTTTTAAGTTAATGAGGACTATTTCAATTTGGTTAGGAAGGGTTTGGATTACATCAAGAATGTTTTTTAAAGACAACAAAAATTGAATAAGATTAGATCCAATTTCATTTATAATAACATTTAGTGCTACCATATTTGTTTAGCGTAAACAATAAATTTAATTTCATAAACAAACAAGAGATAGAGGCAATTCATGAGAAATTTATACAACTATTTTAAAACAGAAAGTGAAAGAAATTCAATTTATTGTGTAACCCTATCTCATTTTGCTTGTTATTAGAATGTATTTTTATAGTTCCTTAGGACAAATCTGCAATGATTTTCTTTTTAAAGATTCACTAGTACTGAATACATGTTATTTATATCACCAGTTAATGTTGCTATTCTATTAAGAATTAAGTCTCTTTATGTTTCAATTCAAAGTAATGCCTGACTCTTCTGTGCATTTTAATTTGGCTGTTGTCAGCTGACTAGCTATCAAAGTGAAACTCCAGTTTCAATCTTCACAATAGACTGACTACGAAGCAACCAAATAATAGGTTGACAATTTCTTTTTTTCTTCCTATTTTTTTTTTTTTTTTTTTTTTTTTTGAGACAAAGTCTCACTCTGTCGCCCAGGCTGGAGTGCAGTGGCGTAATCTCAGCCCACTGCAACCAAAAATCTAATAAGATCAGACATCATAGAATAGAGGTTAGAGTCAGGGAGACTTGGTTTTGATGCCTTCTTCTGCACTTTAAGATAATGTGATACTATTTAAGTTTTGAAGGTGGCTGGGTGCAGTGGCTCACACCTGTAATCCCAGTACTTTGGGAGGCCGAGAGAGGTGGATTACTTGAGGTCAGGACTTAGAGACCAGCCTGGCCAAGATGGTGAAACCCCGTGTCTACTAAAAATATAAAAATTAGCCAAGCATGGTGGCACACACCTGTAATTCCAGCTGCTCAGAAGGCTGAGACACGAGAATTGCTTTAGTCCAGGAGGCTGCAGTGACCTAAGATGGCACCATTGCACTCTAGCCTGGGTGATGGAATGAGACTCTGTCTCAGAAAAAAAGAAAGAAAGAAAAAAAAGGTTTGAAGGCTGTGATGTTCTTACTTGGAAAGTGAGTTCAATAATATGAGCTACGCCATAGAGTTAATGGGAGGATTACATAAACTAATGTAGATGAAGTCTTTAGTAGAGCTGCTGACACTTTAATAAACATCAAATGTATCATCATTAGTTACTACCTACTTAGAACTGTTGTTTTCAAATACAAACTTTATCACGTGTTTAATGGCTGAAATAGATTTATCCAAAAATTTTGTACAAATATTATGTATCAATAAAAAACACTTGAATAAAAAATAATTATAAAAGCAGATGTCAAATTTGAAATGTATACTTATTAAGATGAGAATCTAATTATCTGATTGAAAATAAATGTAAACCACATAGTTTTCTATAAAAATGAGGAAGGCAACCAAAGATAACTCCAAAAATATGTTTGGTTCATGAACAGGCCAGTTAAAAGATAATTTATAATATTTGAAAGAAGATAATTTATAGTATTTGATCTTTCAAATCTTTGATCTTACTTAGGAACAACAAGTATATACACATAACTTTTTAATAATAATTTTTCATAGGAATAAGAGCTTATACCTTTGGTATTCACAAATGATGGTGTCTTAAATGATATCTTAGATATTAGATAAGCTAAAGAAAATTATAATATAAAATGGAAAAATTTTAAATAGGAATTTAAATAGCAGTCTAAAGTATTATTTCCCTATATAGTGTTTATTCTAAATCTATTTTCACATGTGTCTTTTAACCTTAGATTTCAGACTGAACTAAATTATGATGTTCTGGAAGTTCATGATGGGCCAAATCTTCTGTCACCCTTGCTTGGATCTTACAATGGCACCCAAGTGCCCCAGTTTCTATTTAGTAGCAGTAATTTTATATACCTTCTATTTACAACAGACAACAGTCGTTCCAATAATGGCTTCAAGATTCACTATGAAAGTAAGTAATGATAAAATGTTTTGATTTCCTCATTCTGTTTGTTCTACATTTTGTATTATTATAGTTTTACTAAAAGAACTAGTAGCTTTATTTATTTTAAATCAAAACTTTCCTTCATCTATAAGAATGTTAATGCTTTATAAGGTAAGGTGTGTGTTTTAGTAAATTCTGCAATAGATTTTCCAGCAATATCTATCTAATATCATTATGAAGCAAAATACTAAAGAAATATCAGAAGCATCAAATCATTATTTGAAAATGAGTTTGTGTACCAATTATTTGTGTATAGTTCTGAAAAGCAGATAATAGGCAGTAATTGCCAGCCTGAGATATATATAAACAATAACTTTTTTAGCATTTACTTTACAAATTCAGTTATTCTTTTATAGTTTCCTCACATTGATTGCACATATTTTCCATTTAAAATATTTAATTTTATTATTTTGCATAAAATTCTGAAAATCATATTAAAATTAAAAAGCAAACTGTGTACACATATATTTAAATAGGATTAATATAAGTAGAGACAACTATATTAATACAAGCTATAATTCAGACTGTTGGAATCATTATAATCCCTATTAAATCTAATGGTTTTGTTTAAAAACTCTAAAATATTTTTGATTTTTGAAAAATTTTGATGCTGATATGAACACAGAAATGAGCTTTTTTTCTTTATAAACATTTTGTACATGTCTGGCTATATTGCATAAGATTTATATGTGTGCAAACATATAAATTTACATATGCATACTTTTTCATCATGAATGCATAGCCATATACTTTTACATGAAATGCACTTTTGATAAATGAATCTTAACAACACACTTAAGAGGGTTATTAAAATGTCTTTATTTCAAATGCAGATATTATTTCTTTTAATATTCAAGTTGATTATGACCCTTTCCCCCTCAAGAAGAAATTTCTGCATTTCAAATATATAGTTTTGTATTTGCTGTTGGGCATCTATCTTCAATACATATAGTCAATGGACTCATGGGTTTTTTAAAATAATTGTCAATATAGAGGCCGGGCGCGGTGGCTCAAGCCTGTAATCCCAGCACTTTGGGAGGCCGAGGCGGGTGGATCACGAGGTCAGGAGATCGAGACCCTCCTGGCTAACACGGTGAAACCCCATCTCTACTAAAAATACAAAAAACTAGCCGGGCGAGGTGGCGGGCACCTGTAGTCCCAGCTACTCGGAGGCTGAGGCGTGAGAATGGAGGGAACACGGGAGGCGGAGCTTGCAGTGAGCCGAGATCGCACAACTGCACTCCAACCTGGGCGACACAGCGAAACTCCGTCTCAAAAAAAAAAAAAAATAATAATAATAATAATAATAATTGTCAATATAGATCCATTACTTTTTAAAAATCATCTTATCTACAGTATTGTTTAACTATATTAACTTCTCATTATTTTGAGCTTTGTGGAATGAAAGTATACTTTGCGGCCGGGCGCGGTGGCTCAAGCCTGTAATCCCAGCACTTTGGGAGGCCGAGACGGGCGGATCACGAGGTCAGGAGATCGAGACCATCCTGGCTAACACGGTGAAACCCCGCCTCTACTAAAAAATACAAAAACTAGCCAGGCGAGGTGGCGGGCACCTGTAGTCCCAGCTACTCAGGAGGCTGAGGCAGGAGAATGGCGTAAACCCGGGAGGCGGAGCTTGCAGTGAGCTGAGATCCGGCCACTGCACTCCAGTCCGCGCGACAGAGCGAGACTCCGCCTCAAAAAAAAAAAAGAAAAAGAAAAAAAAAAGAAAGTATACTTTGCAAAAATAATTGTAAAATGCAACAAGAGAATGCACATATACGTGGGGGTTCAAATGAACTAAAGTGCCATAACTGAGATTTTTAGTCTAGCATGTATTTATTAAACCTGAGTCAAATTAGTCATTTAGAAAAATCTACTTCAAAACTGATCCTCACTAGTAATTAATTGATATTAATATGCAGGCAGCTTTTCTTTTTTTTTTTTTTTTTTTTTTTTTTTTGAGACGAAGTCTCGCTCTGTCGCCTAGGCTGGAGTGCAGTGGCGGGATCTCGGCTCACTGCAAGTTCCGCCTCCGGAGTTTACACCGTTCTTCTGCCTCAGCCTCCCGAGTAGCTGGGACTACGGGCGCCCGCCACCTCGCCCGGCTAGTTTTTTTTTTTTTGTATTTTTTTAGTAGAGACAGCTTTTCACTGTGTTAGCCAGGATGGTCTCGATCTCCTGACCTCGTGATCCACCCGTCTCGGCCTCCCAAAGTGCTGGGATTACAGCCTTGAGCCACCGCGCCCGACCAGGCAGCTTTTCTTTTAGTCCATTGCAGTATCCTTTACCCAGTAAATCATATCCAATCCCATTCCACCCAGGGTATGTGGTCTTTATCAGAAACAGGACTATTTTAAAGATTAAATGAAACAAAACATGCAAAGTGTTTTGCATAACTGGTAACATGCAGCATAACTGGTAACATGCAGTGTGTTCTCAATAAATGATAGCCTTTACATTTGTCCTACAAAAGCTAGTCAGATAAGGAATAAAAATAAGAAGGCCTGCTCAAATGCATACCTTCAGTTAGCGTTTGTCACTTACAAGTTCTTAGTGTCATAGTCCAAGTTATTTTCGAGGGCTAGTGCCTTAAAGGGCAAAGTGGAAGCTGAGAGCTGAGAAATGTTGAGGTTGATTAGAGACACACTTGGTGTTAATTTGGTCAAATCTGGCAAGATGCATTGTATTTAAATTTGTCTTTAAGAAATCACTTTCTCTCATTCTATTAGTCTTGTGGTATATTTACTCGTGTGAAATAATCTCCAACATCATAAATCCTTTCTTATCAAGAAACAAACAAAAGCCTTTTCATTCATCTCTTTCTTACTGTTTCCCAAGCTGAAGGTAACTAAACTATATTTTTCAAATGAACCATTCACAAACCTCAAAATCAGTAGATTACTAATGAGATCATTAACAATACATTTGGCATTTGCTGTATTTCTATTTTTTAAATCAATTTCGTTGAAAGTGAAAGTAATTTGTCTTCCCCAGGCAATCAAAATCCGATAGTAAGGAATGTTTGCAATGCCACCACTGCTTATACTCCAAGTTTCTGTTATATTGCCTTTCCCAAGGCATTTTTTACCCCATTCTGTCTGCCCCTCAAAACATGGGGATTACAAAAACTGTATCAATAAGATAAGGTTGGCTGAGTGCAGTGGCTCACGCCTGTAATCCCAACACTTTGGGAGGCTGAGGCAGGTGGATCATGAGGTCAGGAGTTCAAGACCAGCCTGACCAACGTGGTAGAAACCCCATCTCTACTAAAAATACAAAAATTAGCTGGGCATGGCGGTGCATGCTTGTAATCCAAGCTACTCGGGCTGAGGCAGGAGAATCACTTGAACCCAGGAGGTGGAGGTTACAGTGAGCCGAGATCACACCATTGTACTCCAGCCTGGGTGACAGAGTGAGACTCCAGCTCAAAAAAAAAAAAAAAAAAAAAAAAAAAGAGATAAGACTATTTATAGGTTTCGGCGGCCGGGCGCGGTGGCTCAAGCCTGTAATCCCAGCACTTTGGGAGGCCGAGACGGGCGGATCACGAGGTCAGGAGATCGAGACCATCCTGGCGAACACAGTGAAACCCCGTCTCTACTAAAAATACAAAAAACTAGCCGGGCGAGGTGGCGGGCGCCTGTAGTCCCAGCTTCTCGGGAGGCTGAGGCAGGAGAATGGCGTAAACCCGGGAGGCGGAGCTTGCAGTGAGCTGAGATCCGGCCACTGCACTCCAGCCTGGGCGACAGAGCGAGACTCCGTCTCAACAACAACAACAAAAAAAAAAAAAAAAAAAAAAGACTATTTATAGGTTTCAAAACACGTTAAAATTATAACAACATAAAGTAGACTTTAGGAATATAATTTATTTTTATTTTTGTAGTTTTTTCCCAGGAAAAATCACATCTGTTTATTATGTTGTATTGCTTGAAATATGACTATAATTAAGTCTTGGATATCTAAATATTATACACATTTTAAAATTGAAAATGGGTACAGAACAAACCTGTAGACATATATTCACCTCCAGATATATGTTTTTCATATGAATGTCTAGATATATTTTCCAATTAAGGAAAATGTTAGACATCTAAAAGAATGTACAATTTATGACCAATAGATATTTGAGGGGAGGAGTAGTAGAAACAGAAACATAAAATGTTCAAACTTTTTTTACATAAATAAGAAAAATGTCTATTTGGGGATTCTACTTTTTTAAAAAAAACAAGCTCTATGAAGCAGTAAGGAAAAAGATAAAATGTTAATGTCATTTGATATAATGCAGACATGAACTTCTGAAAATTATGTACATTGCCAAAATTTAAGAATTTTCTAAAACTGGCTGGGCGCAGTGTCTCACACCTGTAGTCCCAGCACTTTGGAGGCCAAGGTGGGAGTATTACTTGAGGTCAGGAATTTGAGACCAGCCTGGCCAACATGGTGAAACCATGTCTCTACTAAAAATACAAAATTTAGCCAAGGGTGGTGGTGCATGCCTATAATTCTAGCGACTTGGGAGGCTGAGGCAAGAGAATTGATTGCTTGAACCCAGGAAGCAAAGTGGAGGCTGCAGTGAGCCAGGATTAGCCACTGCATTCCAGCCTGTACGATGGGCGAGACTCCATCTAAAGAAAAAAAAAAAGGAATCTTCTAAAACTACTTACCAATTATGTTTTAGTATTTAATAATGACTGTTAATAAATAGTACTGATATCAGTTCATCATGATGTTTCTCATTTTCTCAAGTTTGCAACATTTCCATTGCCTTGAGTTATGCCTTGAGTTATTTGTTTGTCAATCAATTATGAACTATTTCTTTAGATTTATTTTGTGACTCTTAGATCAATGCGGAAGTGGAAGACATAAAATAAATACATCATCTTACTTTATCAGTTGAAAAGCCAAGAAAGGAAAACGAATTATTAACCCCATATATTTGTTGACCTTTACTATAGGTCAATGACCAAAAGCATTACAATCACTTTTGAATAATTAAATTTTACTGTAATTTACATTGTATATGACCACTGCAACCCCCATTTCTCTGATTTTAGAAGATTTTACTACAATGTTAGAGTTTCATGTAAAGGAAAGTTATATGTAACCTGGAACATTGGGGAAAATTGAAACCTAAAGGAAGAGGATCTAAACTTTTCTGTTAAAGATTGAGAAGATTGTGTACGTTAAGGGGATAACTGAAGGTATTCCTACAAGACAAAGCCTAAAACTAATGAGGAGACTTATCTGATTGATATAAAGAATGACCACTGGGAGATAATGACAAAAATTTAGAATAGTAAAGTCTAATTTGGGAATCTTAATTTTCAGGGTGACGACTTTGAACATGGTGCCATTAGCCATCGGGTATTAAAGCTGTGAAAAAACATGTTTTGGCTATACGTATGTCCAACATTTTATATAGACTAAATTGGAGATGAAAGATACTGAAAAACATGCTAGATGTTATTGTTTATTTCATAAACTTGAGGTGATGAGGGCCTTGCATAGGGTAAGACAAATAATACTTGACATGATTCTTTTCAATGAGAATGGATTTCAGACATACTTTGTGGAGGAAAAAAGTGAGGAGTCAAAGACGAATAAGAGTTTTAAAGCACTGGGTGCTGGCCAGGTGCATTGACTCACGCCTGTGGTCCTAGCACTTTGGGAGGCTGAGGTAAGCAGATTACCTGAGGTCAGGAGCTTGAGACCAGCCTGGGCAACATGGTAAAATTCCGTCTCTACTAACAAGACAAAAAATTAGCCGGGCATGGTGGCCTGTGCCTGTAGTCCCAGCTACTCAGGAGGCAGAGGCAGGAGAATTGCTTGAACCCAGCAGGTGGAGGTCACAGTGAGCCAAGACTGTGCCACTGCACTCCAGCCTGGGTGACAAAGCAAGACTCTGTCTCAAAAAAAAAAAATGCACTGGGTGCTTAGAAAAATAATGGTATCACTTAGAAGAGGAACTTAGCAGATAAAAGTAATTGTGTTGAAGATAAAACTGTCTCTATTGTATTTTAGTTTTTCATTAAAATAACAGCATTTAGATGACGTGAATATGCTTGATAAATATACTTAAAATGTACAATTTCCCTCTTTAAAATTAAACTTCTATTTTGTACCATTTTGTTTAGCCTCATTTTTGAATTGGGTAACTAATACAAATAAATATTTTCTCATATAAATGTGATTTATATTAAAAATGTTAATGACTAATTTTGGAATATAGAAATAGTAGTTATTCATTGCTTAAATATCCTATATAGGAAGAAAAAAATAATAACTTGGTATACTTTATACCAGTGATTCTTAATTGAGTGTTGTTGCACCCAAAGAAATGTGTAGCAATATCTGGAGATATTTGTTATTGTCATGGCTGGAGAAGTGCTACTGGCATCGAACAAGTGGGGGCCAGGAATGTTTCAAGAAAACATTGTCATGGCGTGATCTCAGCTAGAGACTGTAAATTGTAAGGAAGATATCAGGAGACACTGAAGTGTACTATAGACTATTGATAACAGCAACAGTTAACCACCAGAGGAAATGTACTAATTGGTTTTTCTTAGAACGGTTCTGGTGTTCATACTTTCATATGCCTTGCAAAATGCCTCTACTCTTTTTCTTTTTCCTTTAGTAATTAGAATATTTTGTATAATATTTAGAACGGTGCTTGGAATATAATAAATTCAAGAAATGTTGACTATCACTGATTATTATTGTGATATATGTGTATATATACACAAAATTTAAAACAATACAAAGTTTTACAGATAGTTATACATTTTCATCAAGTTCTTATATAATTAAATGACCTGAATTTGATCCTTAATGGTAGGAAATGAAAAAACAAATTTACTAAATAAATTGTTGATTTTAAAAATGAAGTACGAGTACCTTTATTTGTAAAAATCGCTGCTTGTAACTGTTTGAAGAACTAGGAATGATTTCAGCAAATCCGAACTCCATCAAGCTTACTCTTTATTTTCTTCCCTTTGTTTTCCAGGTGTTACAGTGAACACCTATTCTTGCTTGGACCCTGGAATACCTGTACATGGCCGTCGCTATGGTCATGATTTCTCCATTGGCTCTACTGTTTCATTTAGTTGTGATCCAGGATACAGGTTGAGTCATGAAGAGCCCCTTCTATGTGAAAAAAACCACTGGTGGAGTCATCCACTTCCAACCTGTGATGGTAATAACTCATTTGACATGCAAAATATGCTGATTTAGAAACAGAAAAATCAGGTTTTTTTATGTGGGATTTGACATAATTATAAATCTTTTAGATTTTTTAAAGGTTCTTTTGTTTTCTGGCAAATTTATGTTATAAAACCATTCATGAAATAAAGACTGTTGCTAATCAGCCAAACTTACTCCATGCCTAAAAATACTATCTATGTATCTACCCTGTTTGTATTTGCATATATATTTAAAACTCACCTATGTAACTATTTTAAGAACATACAGTGGACCTTTTGAAAACAGCCTTGAAAATGCCAAATTGGTATGAGAAGAAAGCCCTGAAAAAAATGCAGCATTCGCTTCCTGCCTTGAATGACAACATGTCCCAGTTCAAATGGAAAGCCAGCTTGTCTACCCAAATTCTAACCAGCTACACAGCACCATGGTAGTTTACTCAGACTACCCTGTTGTGTCAAGTTCCTAGTTATAATAAATAGTATATCAGTGTGATTGTGACAGAAACCCATCTCTAACTGGTATTTAAAAATAAAAACAAGCTGTTGTTCAACTGTTCAAATAGTAGAAAAGGCAAGGTGGGATACCTCTCATTGCTAATAAGAAGTATAAGTATAAATTCAAAACTTTTTAAGAATTTCTCTATCTTTCACCTAGACTTTTCTTTGAGATTCACATAATTGTCTTATATTACAGCCAGGTTTTTTCCATGTGAGGAATTGGCACTAGTGTATACACTCTTGGGAGATGGAAGTTCTTAGTCCTGTATCTTCAGATTCAGAGAGGAATGAGAGCTCTTCCCTATTATTCTAATTACAAAAATCCCAGGGAAGTTGTTCAATTGGTCCATATCTAAACTAGTAACTATAGTGAAGAAGAAGGGCCCATTATGGTTGACTTTGTCTTGGTCATGTGCTCATCTATCCCTGTGGTTGAGACAAACCATGGTGGTATAAAGGTCCTATGTTTGTCAGACCCTAATAAAACTACAATGTTGGCCTGAATGAGGAGCATTCACCATGAAAGAAAGGTATAGAGGCAATATTGTAAGAATCAGGAAGATAAAAAGTAATGGGAAGCCCATCAACACACTTAACTTTTATTAATAATAAAAGCAAATAGATCCAGTTTTCCCAGGAGCAGCACAGGCCTTCATCATTTTTCGTCAGTGCAACAGCAATCATTTCTGAGTTTTTCAATCCAACCCCATGTTTCTCACTAAGGTTATTTCATGTTATATTCCATATCCAAAATTCTTAATGGCTTTTTATTGCTTAGAAATGAAAGCTCAAATGACTAATCATGGAATTCATGGTCCTTAACCTTGAGAAATCCATCCTTTTCCGTGATGTTTCCATCCTGCATTCTTACAATGCATCTTTATTTTAAAAGATCAAATCATGTTACTTTTAACCTCTGTTATGAACTGGCCTCCTCTTTTGCATTTCTATTTCATGTTGAGTATAACTGGACAAGGACTGAATTATATTTATTTTAAAAATGGCTAAGCTGTGTATAAAGCAGCTACTTAATAATTATTTTTTTTCTGTTGACTTGAACTGAACTCAACTATCATATCACCTAGTGAACAGATTTGATCAGACGCTTCCTTTAATAGAGACTTTTGTGCCAGAGGTAATTAGTACAACTCTCCTGAGGTAGCAAGGGAGAAACAGACAAACAGAAGTTCTTGCCCTGTTCCAGGAATGTAAACTTGATTGGCCTAGGTTGCCTAATGCTTGTGTACAGTGTGCTTCACTCTAATATACATCAGCTTTTGTGATGTCTTTGTATCCTATGATCAGCTGATTTACAAAGCAAACCAGACAATGTAGTTTGGTGGTAATAACAGTGATGACTAATATTTATTGAGTTTTTACCATGTGCTGATACTGCTACAGATGCTTTATGTATTTTAAGTCATTTTCTCTTCCAAGTAACTCTATAAGATAAGTGCTATTATGATCACCACTTGCAGATGAGGAAACTAAGGCAAAGGAAAATTAAGAACCTCACCGTGTGTCACCCCACTCGTTAATGGAAAAGTCAGAATTTAAATCCAGGAAGCCTAGATCCAGGTCCTGGGCACAAGGCTGCCACTACACTGTCACCTGCCCACATTCTACACAACAGGAAAATACTAAAATTCCTTAAAATGAAAGATAGATGATACATTTGTTACTCTTTCTCAGTGACGTCACATACTTATTTTAAGGACTTTATATGTAAATGTATATATTTATATATGATACAGCCATTTTAATAGTTTATAGATACTCTGTGCTACTTGGAATGCATAACTGAAAAACAGGACATTACCCTTTTTGCTATCAATTATACCAAAGAAAAAGAGTAATTTGATTTAATTCTATTTTCTGTTTATATGCTTAGATTTTGAAGTAAAAATGAATCCTTTCTTAATTCATATTTCACTATTGACTGAAGAACTTTGAACCTTGAACCACAAATTCTTTCATCAGATTCTGCACTAGGTTGTAAATTTAGTGCCTTATTTTTTTTTTTTAATTCCACTTCTTAAATAATTTCTCTGCTTCTTCTTTTAAACTTTTAGGTCTAGTTTTCAACAAGCAGCCAGAGTAAGCTTTTATAAACTAAAGCAAATCAGGACAACCCCTTACCTAGAACCTTCTTGCACCTTTCATCCCAAGCAGAGTAAAATCCAAAGACTTTTGCATGATTTGATTAACCCCAGGTATTCTGGGCCTTTACTACCTCCCGTACTTCATCCTTCACCACTCTCTTCCTCATTCATGCTACTCCATTCCAAGTACACGTGTCTCCTGAATAATTTTCCCAATATGAGAACCCTTTCTCATTCCTCCCATTCTGTCCCTCTAAGCCTCCCTTCCTTTTGTCCTGAATCAGGATTCTCCCACAGAACCATATGACTCACTCCCTAATTTCACTCACAAGTATATACTCAATACTTGCCTCAGTAATTATATGAAAGAGTAACCCCTTTCATGCCACTTAAATTTTACTTCCTAGTATTTTTCACTCTGTTTACATTATTTTTTAGTATTTATTGTCTCTTTACCTAACAGAATATACATGTCATGTAGTAGGTGCTCTGCTACACTCACTGTCATACTCCCAATGACAAGAAGAGTCCTTGTCAAACAGTTGGCACACAATAAATCTGTGTTGAATGAAAGAAAGCTACATTCTCCATGAAATGCACTTATGGAAATACTTTTGCTTGTGGTTTTGCATATATATTTTCTGGTTTTTGCCTTCATGAATTTTGTTCTTTTTCTCCTGGAGTGTTCTAGCCCTTCCCTCAACTATGTATGTCAAAATTGTAGTCAACTTTTAAAGGTTATGAACTTGATCATGCTTTTCCTGAACAAAGCAACTGGGCATAATCTTGACTTTTTCTAAACTCTGTAGCTCTCTATATTTACATGTCATTTATTGCTACCTTATAACCAGTTATTGATTTGTTAACTTAGTATTTATTAATTATACTGTATATACACTATAAAAAGACTGTTGAGCATAAACAGTGTCTACATTCTTCTTGAATGCATAACAGTTATACTCATTATCTTATTTTTCTTATATTCTTATAATCAAGAACCAGGTGTTCTTGTTGCTTTAACATGTATTTGTAAAAGATGTCCTGTGACACATAAGAGATTTGATTTAAAAAACAAACTTTTTTTTTTTTTACTGCCTCTTTGATTAGAACTTGCTCCTATATATCTCTGCAGTGTTTTTGATAAAACTGAGATTTGAATGGCTCTAAGATAGACCAAACAAGAATTTTTAGGAGAGCATTTTGCTTTGGCCAACATATCAAGTGTTAAAGGCTGCATGTACGCTAAAAGTCACAGATAAATGTTTTTTATGCACTGGGTACATGAGATTGTCATGCTCTGTTTTCACCTTCTGTCCTGAGATCCCAATTTTAAACTCAAAGTATCCCACTTTGAGAAACAGTATGGCTATTTTGTGAGAAATTTAACCTAAAAAGGTTAAGTGAGTCAGTGTCACTCAAATCATTAAGAGGCAGACCAAAATGGAACTGAATGGACTTAAACCTCATTATTTCCCTTATTTCTTCAGTCTTATTAAAAGATTTGAGTACATAGGTTAAAGTAGCAAATGAATACCTGGATTGAGATTTAGATTCCTAGAATTCAAGATAAACAAGTTTGTCTAGAGTATAAGCAAGTCTGAACAGTCTCAGTTTAAGGGCATAACAGGGAGACTTGAAAATAGGAAGAGATGAGATTAAAAGCAAACAAACCAACAAATTAAAAATTAATGGGATTTGTAATAGATGGTTATTTCCATGCTTCATTACAATACTCAAAGTGTTTTGATGGATCCTGGTCTAAAAATTGCCCATTTTGGATATAGATAGATTTGTACTGGCCCAGTGTGTATCACTAACAAGGACAGGGTATAAATTTACAAGTCTGGGCAATTACATTCACCTGAGCAGCTTTTGAAGAGACTTCACTATTTCAAAATTGTAATGGATACTTATCCTATGAAAAAGCAGTATCATATGTTGCAAAAATCAAGGATAAAAAACTCTACTGCCCAAGATTACTGTGTATCTGACTAATTGTTCTCCACTAACTGAACTGTCACTATAATGGCTTATTGTGCCTCAGATTTTTAGCTTTTAGATGCTTTTTATCCTTTTAGGTGCTTTTTTTTTTTTGGCCAGCTGTTTGAGTTCACATAAAGTAACTGAGTTTTTCATATATATATATATATATTTCATCATGCTCTGAGTTCTTTAGTTTTTCAAAGATTCACTTGATACACAATTGTCTATCTCATTCACAAGAACATGTAATCCTATTATGTCTGTTACAAAACTGTTGGTATCCCTGAAGACACATGGAATCAATTAGCAAGGTTGCTGCAATAAATTGGAATTCCTTCTGAACAAATAACAGGAGATAACACAGGAGATCTATGGCACCTGTTTTAGACAGTCTTGTTTTAATAACGTTTACTAAGTGAATGGCCCACACATTCTCTTAAACGGACTTAAATCTCAGCATTAACTTTTTAAGTCATTTGTTTTCGGATAAATTTTCATAATCATCTCTATACCACTATACCTGTTACAATACATTTAAATTCCATCCTGTACCTGAAAATATAAAACAAAATATCGCATATAAAAACTTAAATTTTTTTATTCATCTTAATATTTTAGGTCATTCATTACTGATTTTAATAAGCTCTTACACATTCTTATCTTTCCAATAGGAGGAATAGTTTTTAGATAAGCAAACATCATCAGTATGAAAGAATATTCAGTAATGAATTAACCACTTTTAAAATTAATCCAACTCAAAGATACTTTCTATTTAGCATTAGCATCTGTCACTGTACAATCTCATGTAATTGCTAAAAAAGCTGACAGTATAAAACAAATGCAACTTAAAACATTGGCAATATAAAATAATCTCATTTAGAAAAATGAAAAATTTCATTAGGTTGATGAAAATGATGAGGCTGATGATGGTGATGATGGAGAACTATTTCAGTCACATACGAAGTCACTGGCAAATGAGAATTCAAAATAGATAGATCAGTTAAAGAACATAGACAAGGATACTGACACAATAGGTGTTGGGTGCACAAAAAAAGTGATTTGAACATGAAAGGATTAAATGAATCTCTGAGAAAATAAAGGATGCCCTTGATATTTTTTTTTAATATATTGATCATTTGTGAGGGAAGTGCCACAAAATCAAACATAAGTAAAGAACATCATAGCTTGCTAAAACAGTACTGTTAACGTGGAAAAAACATCAACACGATTCAAGAATCTGCCTGAGATCACAGACCCTGGAACTAGACTGTTTGAGTTCTATCTATACTTGCTTTCTCATCTGTAAACCGCACATTTACAGCATTCTTCTCAAAAGGTTGTTGTGGGGGCTGAGTTAACATAACTAAAATCTGCGGAATAGTGCCAGCTACATTTTAAGATCAAAACAGTGTTTAGTCTTGTTTTTGATAAGAATTAGTAAATCATTATAATTTTATCCTGTTTTATTAGATATGAAATAAAATGTACGTGTCTTTATGTTTTTAGTTTCATCTTTCAAAAGAACTTAAATTACATTCTTTCCCCACTATTTACTATGAAATTCCATCTTTAAGTCCATTCTCTTCAATGTCTGCATCCAATGATAATTATTTTCAAATAACAGAAATCTTCACTTTGTTATAAAAACGTATTCTATATTTTCCCATCTGATTCTAGTCAAAGTAATATTATGAATGTTTGTTATAATATATTATTTGTTGAGCATTCCTCCTAAACTTTTAAATGTGTTTATGTGTTACACAGATTTATTCATTTACCTGCAGAATGTCTCTTTAAGTTTCCCCTTCTACAAAGGTATATAGGTACAGCTTACAGAAAAAACAATTCCCAAGAAACTTCTCAAGAAGTAGGACACTTGACAAAGTGTCTTTATTTGAAAGAATACTGATATACAGAAAAAATTTCTCTCAACTTCTTATATATACACACACACAAACACACAGATACAGATACACACATACATGTGCATGCTCAGGGACAAATATCTGGTGTCCTTTCTAAAAGTTTGCATCTCTCTTTTTCGTTACCTTTTTGTGTATTTTAAATTAATTTAACCCCCTTAATTTTCACTATTGTGTTCATTGAGAAATTTTATTCTAGCTGCATGACATACAATCCTTTGAAATAGAGACTGTAGGTTTTGATTCAGTAGACATTTCACTCATCATATTTCACTCAACAAATTCATATCATGTTATAGTGTTAGGTGCTTTTGGAGAGACTCCAAAACTCACTTTTCTAGTGTGCTGGGGAAGTGGGGCACGGATCAAATTAGACAAAGGTATATGTTGCATTCATGATTCTTACTACTCTTGGCTGTGTCTAAGAGTCGGCCTTTTGAAGTCAAAGAATAAGGAGTCAACAAATTCTCTGCTCATACTAGAATAAAAATGCTTACTAGACAATTTTTTTTTTTTTTTTTTGCCTCCTCCAGTTTTCAATTTTGATAAAATTGTCTGGCGTACCATAAGCACTGATGGCTGTTGAATATGGTAGAAGACCTTGATTTGTTCTCAAGGAAATGAATATCAAGTCAAATATTACTTTCTGACCTAAGATTAACTTATTTTTATTACCTTAGAATATTCACTTACAAAACTACATCCCCTCAAAAGATCCTTTTTGTTTATAATATTTCCTAGAAAAAGATAGAAGTACAGAAGCAGCCTTGAAAACTTTTACAACTCACTTCATAGTTTTGAAAGGAATCCTATAAAGAATGACACATATCCCTTTAGGAATCTATATCAAACAATTTTATGCAATTAGCAATTCATTTTCTTAGTGCTTAATAAGAGGGATTGCTAAACAATTAATTACTCATATTTAATTTACCACCAATTTATGCAAATACTGCTTATAATTAGAAATGTATTAGCACATACTTCAAATTCAAATGTGGAAAGTTGAGTCATGTTCCCTTGGGTACAGTACTAATTCTCAAATGCTACTGAGTACCCTTTTCTTCTCTAGTGCTGCAATGGATAAAATGATTTCCTAGTATTGGAAAAGCTCTTAATACACACCTGCTATTACAAGGATGTAGCTTAAACAAAGATAATGCGACTCCTCAATTCAAGAGAGGAGATAAGAGATTTGTTCACCCTCTGTCTCTCTCACTGTTGATCACATGGCTCTATTTCTTTGTATTTCAGCATTATGTGGAGGAGATGTTAGAGGGCCTAGTGGAACAATCTTATCACCTGGTTACCCGGAATTTTATCCAAATTCTCTGAATTGTACATGGACTGTTGATGTAACCCATGGAAAAGGTAATTTGCCTCATGGAATAATAATTGGCCTATCTTCTGAATTTTCATTGAGTCTATTTTTATTTCCTTTTCCTTTACGTGTTCTTTTGCATGAGCAAAAACAGATCAGTACTACAGTATGTTAAAACACATTTCAATTTAAATAATTGCCACAAAAATTGTATTTACTCTTCTATAGTATTATAATGTGCTCATGTTTTTACCAGGCTGGTGCTATGAGAGATTTGTTTAGTTTTGATATAATTAACTAATGATTTTTTTTTTTTTTTTTTTTTTTTTTTTTTTTTTTTGAGACGGAGTCTCGCTCTGTCGCCCAGGCTGGAGTGCAGTGGCCGGATCTCAGCTCACTGCAAGCTCCGCCTCCTGGGTTTACGCCATTCTCCTGCCTCAGCCTCCCGAGTAGCTGGGACTACAGGCGCCCGCCACCTCGCCCAGCTAGTTTTTTGTATTTTTTTTTTTTTTAGTAGAGACGGGGTTTCACCGTGTTAGCCAGGATGATCTCGATCTCCTGACCTCATGATTCGCTCGTCTCGGCCTCCCAAAGTGCTGGGATTACAGGCTTGAGCCACCGCGCCCGGCCAACTAATGATATTTGAATTTTTTGTAACAAGAAAACGTCAAACAAGATGGCTGTAGTTTCTGACATAGTGTTAAGAAGTTGATTTCAGGAGTTCAAAGGGGAGTATGAGATGCTCTGATATGCTGAGCCAATTTTAAAGCAACTAGTATATGTTTATACAAACTTGTTTATGAATGTTTCTGTTTTTGTTTATTATAATTATATTATTTATATAATTTATAGGCATTCTATAAATATCTGTGTCTCAGATTATTTAGTACAGAGCTGCAGATATGTCTCACATAAATAGAGTGTAAAATTGCACTCTGCATAATTAGATGTTAATAAATGTCCTTTTACAAATAAACAAATAAGTAAAAGACTCTGTAGTATTAAATATGGTTCATTCACGAGATTCAACCACTCATAAAACTTTTACAAACTACTTCACTGTTTTGAAAGGAATCCTATAAAGAATGACATGTATCCCTTTTGGAATCTATAACAAACAATTTTACGTAATTAATAATTCATTTTCTTAGTGCTTAATAAGAGGGACTGCTAAACAATTAATTACTCATGTTTAATTTACCATCCATTTTTGCAAATATTGCTTATAATTAGAAATGTATAAGTAGGTACTTCAAATTTATCAAGGTACAGTGTAGTTTATCAAGGTAACAACTTATCAATGGTAAAATGACCATTCTAATATATGAAAACAAAAAATATATTAAAGTTATTTACTTGAAAATCTCCATGGGCTGATCTTCTAAAGGAGCTACTTTATTCATTTTAAAACCTGATTTTGATAAGTACCCTTTATTTTAGCTCTGTTGCTGTAATACATTATTGAACTTTACTACTAAATTGTATTTCTTGAAAATAAATAATTTTTTAAGAAAGTCTAAAAAAAGAAAAGATCAAAATAAAATACTTTTAGCAATAAGGAGATGTTGTTACAATTAAAACTAAAATTTTATGTTTAATACGTTTAAATTTATCGTGTTTTCACAAATAAAATTTGCCTTTGATAAAATTACATATTATTTTATCAGGAAGTGAGAATTATGTCAGGACAATTTTAGTTAGATTTCTACAATGAATTAAATATGATTGAGAAAAAAGTGTTTTTAAAATGAGTATTCTGGTACTGAATAGCAGGAATGAATAGAAGACTTTGTAAACTGTGATTTTTGTCATTCTTTATTAGTAGAAGACTCTTTGCTGGAAGCTAAACAAGTATCCTATTATTCCATTGTGAAGTAGATTAATGGAGTTTAAAATAAGCTCCCTGATATTATAGAAGGGAGTGGAGTGCTACATACTGCTTGCTATGTAAATAGAGGTTTAATTAACACTTAAAGTTTTGCATCTTCACAGGTTGCAAGTGTTAATTAAATCCGTATTTACATGGCAAGAGATGCAGATGTAGATGCCTTTGTTTTAAGAGCCAACTGAGTTTGTTTGAAGTACAACTCTTCCAAAGTGTAGCCAGTTTCTTGAAGGAAAATCTCAAAGTTGGGAGAAATATTCAAGGCAATATAGTCTAACCTCTTACTCAGAAAACTAGTTTCTCTGTATAGTGTTTCAGAAACAGGATGAACTGACTTGTTATGGATATTTCTGTTGATAAGCACTGTACTTCTTGGGAAAACTTGCTCATTTTTTACATATTTAGTTGTTTAAAAATTATTCTGCAGCCGTTATCCCTGTTCTGCTCTCTGGAGCTACACTAAAAAAGCAGCCTAATCTTTGCTCCAACCAAAAGCTCCTCAAACACACCAACTCACCGTTCTGAGACTACCATGTTTTTCATGTCCTCTATCCCTAGATCTTTATTCCAAGTCTTTTCTACCCAGACTAAACACTCCTAGTTCCTTTAATTCATCATAAGATAATATTTTCCTTTTCATCACCACTCTAATCAACTTTCTCTGGATGCGTTCCAGCTTATCTCTTTAAAATGTGGTTTTCTAAAACTGAACACATCGTGGCACAGCGTAACACTAAAATTATTTTCATTAAAGAAGACAGTATTTGTGTTAATTAACTTTTTTGCTACCATGTTATAGTACTAATTGATAAGAAGTTTGTAGTAATGTAAATCATCTTTTTAGATTACTGGGACTTAAAATACAGATAAATTAAATTCCTAAAATTCTATAATTATACAATTGCTTTTTTTTCTATCTTCAGTGCGAACTTTTATATTTATCCCTGTTACATTTTATCATATCGATTTTGATTCAGACTTCCTATGAGATCATTTTGAAGTGATTTACATTTCACTTACATTTACATTATATAGTCAGAATGTTCTTATATAAGTATGATCATTAGCACTTTAAGGGTTTATAAGAATCTTAACAAGGATAGATCTAAATATCTAAGTATTTAAGAAATAATAAAATTTAAATGTGCCATCTGTAATCTCTTCACCATTAAACATGAAGTCAAAGTGTCTGAACACATACAATTGTTCGATAGTTTCAAAGTCAGTTAACTACAGTGTCATTCAGCCTACATTGCTTACTTACCATGAGAGATTTTCCTTAAACACATTCTATAAATCAAGATGCTAAATATAAGTAGTTACAGGAAACCTAGAGAAAAAAAGTGTGCATCAGAAAAATACCCTTAGAGTCTTAGAAGTTAGACTGTCCTTAAATAAAGCATAGTCCACACTTATTATTTTACATATTAGGAAAAAAATAAGTCAAATGGCACCCTTTAGGTAATAGCTGGTGGCATGACTGTAACTAAAACCTAGATATTAAAGCTATTTTGACTTTAAGTACAAGGCTTTAATATACATATATCTGCAACATAAATTACCTTTATTGGGCATCTTGAATTAGCATTCTTACGAGAAGTAATTATGATATTGAAACCACTGACTTTTTCTCCCTGCCTTGTTAGAATTGTGTGTCTTTGCCTGTCTAATCCCCTTCTTTCCAAAAATGTCTATCATAGTCTGCACCATCACAAACTTCTTGCTTTTGGAAGTCATTGCCTTTTTGCTTTAGGAGCTCATTGCTTTTGGTTTTTTTGTTGGTTTGTTTTTATTTTTGTGTTTTTCCTGAGATGGGTTCTTACCCTGTCACCCAGGCTGATCCTGGCTCACTGCATCCTCAATCTTCCTGGGCTCAGGTGATCTTCCCAGCTCAGCCTCCTGAGTAGGTGGGACTACAGGTGCGTGCCACCACACTCAGCTAAGTTTTGTAGTTTTTCGCAGAGATGGGATTCTGCCATGTTGCCCAAGCTGATCTCAAACTCCTGGATTCAAGCAATCCACCCGCCTAGGCCTCCCAAAGTACTGGGATTACAAGTGTGAGCCACCAGACCTGAGTGGTCATTACATTTGGAGGTCATTTTTATACACCTCTACGGACCTCTTTGACAAATTAGTTACCTCTATTTCTATGCTCCTATGTTGACTTATATTAACCAGTTTGGCAGAATGATTAAAATTTTGATTCATGTACCTTTTCCTCAGGTAGGCCATGAGTTACTTACATTCTTCTAAATATTTATATTCTATAATGACTAAAATATAGTAGTTGCTCAGGATCATTTTCTTATTTGGATTAATTGACCTTCGGCACAACTTTGAAAGTCTTAAGTTGTTTTGCAGTAGTGAAAGAAAGTAGATATTACCATTTAATCCATGACTTGAACAGCAGCTTCTTTTTATAAAGTGGTTGGCCAGGGCTAAATAACAGGAAAAACATTAGCTCTTATTTTGGGAAATTGATCAATAGCAATAACACTTTCTGAATACTTCCTCTGTGACAGTCACTATGCGAAGTCATTTTCATGTTACTTTATTTAAACTGCAAAACAACTCTGTTAGAGCCCTATTTTACAGATGGAGAAAGTAGGGCTCAGAAAGGTAAATAATACTTAACAGTGGCTTTGTTGGCACCAATAATTAATTAATGAAATTCTAAAATAATTCATTCTATGTATTTCAGAACAAGCACATTTTTTCTTAAAAAATGTAAATAATACAGCATACATGATGATTTATTTCTCTTTTTTCAATCTACTCTTCTATTGTCCAACTATTTTTTTCTTAGCTTTGTAGCAGAAATAAGACTGACTTGTCTGAAATTTCTACCCTTACATTATTTCGCAGGGGCAAATCTAGGCAGTGAACATCTTCTGTTTATTATGTCAATATCCCATTTCCTTCCATCTGTCTAGTATCAATACTGATTTTATACTATAGAACATTTGAAAAATGGACTTAATTTTTGGACTCCCTCCAAAAGGGCTTTTGTATTCCTGCCCATTATAGAGCGTAGAAAAAAACAAAACAAAACAAAACAAAAAACTTACATTTTGAAAAATAATTTGAAAGTAGTACCTTATAAATTTCAAATATTTCTCAAATATGAAATCTCTGGTTCTTTATGCAGTAATAACCTTGTTGTAGTAATGTTTGTGTTTTCAGTCTATTTGTTTTGGTCTCATTTTCTATCCTCTTTTTTTTTTTTTTAACAATGGAGACCCTTTTTGTTTTTTATTTTTTTATTTTTTTATTTTTATTTTTTGAGACGGAGTCTCACTCTGTCGCCCAGGCTGGAGTGCAGTGGCCGGATCTCAGCTCACTGCAAGCTCCGCCTCCTGGGTTTACACCATTCTCCTGCCTCAGCCTCCCGAGTAGCTGGGACTACAGGCGCCCGCCACCTCGCCCGGCTAATTTTTTGTATTTTTTTTTAGTAGAGACGAGGTTTCACCGTGTTAGCCAGAACAATGGAGACTCTTAAGAATTTCCAACATTTGGAACCAAAATGTAAATGAATAAAAATGTTACTTGTCATACTCTGAGATTTTGGACTTTTCTTAGCAAATACTTGGGTAATTTTTTAGGTCAGGTACAAAAATAAAGCACTTCAAGGGAAGGGTCCCTGTGGTAGCCATTTTTTATTTCAGATGGCTTCTTACACAGTATGTTGTGTGTATTTGAGTGTGTGTATTTGTGTGAAGTCATTAGTCTTTTACATGTGTTCTTGACACTGTAATTAAATACTAACATGATACCACAAGGAGTTCACTACATACTCACTAGAAAGGAACAAATTTAAAAGCCCCAGATTTTCAAGTATTGGAGAAGATATGGAGCAACCATATTGTCTATGGAGATGTAAATCGGCATGGCCACTTTGTAAAACAGTATTTGTTAAAGCAACACATATATTATTACCGCCATCATTCAGTAATTCCACTACTAGATACGTACCCAACAGAAAAAAGCACATACGTTCACAAAAGATATACTCACATGTTCATGGCTGCACTGTCTACATTTGCGATAAAATGCAAAAGACTTAAGTGACCATCAGCAGTTGAGCAGGTAAATAGATGTGGTATATTCACAAGGTGGAATGCTATACTATACATCACCAAAAATGAACCACCCCCAACTACGCACAATGATATTGAGAAATCTCACAAACCTAATGTTGAGTAAAAGAAATCAGATCCAAAAGAATACATATGATTCCATTCCATAAACTACAAAATATATATACAAAGCAGCAAAATTAGTTTGTGCTATTAGAAGTTGAGTGAGTGGTTACCTCTGGAAAACTGAAATGACAGAAAAGTTTTATAAAAAAGGCTCTGGGTGTTTGTATTATTGTGACTATTGATTTGGATACTATTTGCAAAGGTGTTTGGTTTGTGGAAACTCATTTAGCTGAACACTTATATGTACATGTTTTGCATATTATATGCACAGGTTGAAATTTGTGACAGATAAATAAATGGAGAATAATTACATTCATTTAACAAATAGCATTCCCTATGCCTGTTTTATATTTATCTTCTAAAATAAACAGCATATTTGGAAGTTAAGTTCTATAATATTGAGCATTGCTTTTATGTTGGTTGAAGGCATTGGAGAAGGAAATGGAGGCATGTACAGTATTCACCAGGAAGTTGCACCTCTATTATAAACAAAATATATGTATTTCTTTTGAAATTTTCAGAAAACCAGGTAATTTTTTTTCAGGCATTGATTTTTAAATTTTATTTTCAAGCAGTTTCCAAGACATGACTCATTATATCTCTTTTAATGAATCTGAAGGAAAAACACACATAAAAAGAATAATACAATATATATTTGGAATATTTTATAGCAATGCCTCTCATTTTCAGAAAATTTAATTAGAAGGAAAGCCTTGGCTAATAGGTAGTTTGACAGTAACTCTCTGTGTTTTACTAATCTACCTGAAAATTCAGTGTTCCTATTTTTTTTAATAGGTGTGCAGTTCAACTTCCACACTTTTCATTTGGAAGACCATCATGACTACTTACTGATCACAGAGAATGGCAGTTTTACCCAACCACTGGCACGCCTGACTGGTTCAGATCTTCCTCCAACAATCAATGCTGGTCTCTATGGAAATTTCAGGGCTCAATTGCGTTTCATTTCAGATTTTTCAATATCATATGAAGGATTTAACATTACATTCTCTGGTGAGAAAATAAAAAACAAAAGGGTTCATTCAATAACTCTTAAAAAAATCAAGTTTTTCAAGATATGAGCATAACTAATGATGAAACAGAGAGTGAAAAATAGCAGAATAGAAGAAAAAGTTTTAAAAAAAGAAAGCAAAGTAATATCTGTCAAGTTTAAGGAAAGATTGGAATAGATTGAAGATGATCTCTAGTAATAAATAAGGGAAAAAGAAAAAATTAATTAATTTGCTGTAAATCTACTGGAAGTACAATAATTACATTTCTTTAATTTACAAAAATTCTACAAAATTCTAACACAGGTCAAAACTAGCTAAAATGCCTAGTAAATGCAAAACGAAAATTAAAATATATATTTTAAAATTTCAGTTAGACTCAAAATTGAAATGAGAATTAATCCAGTGATTTCCTTGTTTTATGTGCCTAGGAAAAGACATAGAAGGCATAACCAACAGGCTAGTATTAAGATAAACCTAATTTATTATTCTGGAATTAGATAATCTATAATCAAATTAGCATAGTTACTCCTTTCTTCTAGTATAACCTTATTTATAGACAATAGTATTACTTGGATTACAGGGGGAAAAAATGTATGAGACCAAAGAGGATAAAATGTATTCCCACCACTTAGAGTTCTACTTTCCATTTGAATGAACACAACTAGCTACTTTTTAATACAGACACAAATTAATAAGTAAATCTTATGCCAACTTGCTAACATTAAAATGATATAAGCACTAACCTTGTTCTTAAACAACTATTTTAGTATTTGGATGAAAATGTTGGGATGCTAAAATCATAAAAGTATTTTATTATGAAGAGTAAATGAACATAACCTAGAATGTTAGAAAAAAACTCCAAGTTATTTTTTTAAAGCACAAAATATTAGCTAATCAACATGAAGCAATGCCTCTTGTTCTTTATTGCAATTACACAGTAACTGCTGTGGGAATATTTTTAGATAAGCTACTTCTTCTTAGGACTGTATATAAATTATAATGTTTAATCAACTCTACTGTTTCATACCCTGAAGACTGTTCAGTTGTTCATTTTCATAATGTTCATTTATTGCCTGGGGAAAAGTTCCTGTAAAAATCCATAATAGAAAAATTTTCAATGTGTGGTCACTTCAGTCTCACATAAACCCTTGCATCTCAAGTCATGTGTTTTTCAGAATATGCATTAGTTGAACTTCTTGTATACAAGAAGCAGAAGGGCCTTTATCATTTAAATGTAAAATATTAAGCAAAATGCATTTCAAAAATGCAAATGATTTCATTTCAAATGTTATTTTGTGTTTGAAAATATGCAGTTCTTATACCATTATAAGTCAAAAATATATGAAATAAAAATGTTTCTAATGCAGAAAAATAAGATAAAAAGCTATATTTTATTATTCAGAAGGTGATATTTTCTCATCTATATTGAATACCACACATACAAATATTTATCAAGTTATTAGCTATTTTACAAAAGAAGAAACGTATGTGTGCCATTTGTATGTTCTGATAGCTATTCATATAGTCACTTCTAAATATATGACTAGTTTCTGAAAGCAATAGGAATACACCCTTAAAAGTAACCACTATCATTTTCTTTGTCCTTTCCTCCCCTCCGGGGAATTTTCTCTCTAATTTACAGAATATAACCTTGAACCTTGTGAAGATCCTGGCATTCCTCAATATGGTAGTCGAATTGGGTTCAACTTTGGGGTTGGTGACACTCTGACCTTCTCATGCTCATCGGGTTATCGACTGGAAGGAACATCAGAGATCATCTGTCTTGGTGGTGGCCGAAGAGTGTGGAGTGCACCTCTGCCAAGGTGTGTGGGTACGTGGTCAGCTGCTTTCATTTGCTTGTATGTGTAGTCAGTGTCCATGGAGTTGCATGGTTACACCCTTCGTTTTTTATAATCTGTTGAATTTCTTCATTTATTTCACATTAGTTATTTCAATTTTTTTTTTCTATTTGGCAATCTGGTGTAACTGAATTAACTTCTCTACTGCTCCATTCAAGAAACCATGCTTCTAAATTTGTTTTCAGATAGGGATAATAAATGAATTAGATAGGTAGGTAGATAGATAGATGGATGGATGGATAGATAGATAGATAGATAGATAGATAGAAATATGATAGATACATAGAAATATGGAGATAGATAGATGATATAGATAGGTAGGTAGGTAGGTAGATAGATGAAGGATAGAAATAGAATCATAGTTTGAGAGCTCACAGAAAACGGAATTCTTGTATTCTATTGATAGTATATTCTGACTAAGGTATTGACAATATTTTATAACTTAAAATTAATATGCATAAAAGATGATTACAAGAGAAAGTGTCAAATGAAGAATAGGTAATTAAGGGCTGTCAATGAATTTATTGGCTCACTATTTGATAGATAAGAGAGCTATTCATTCATGTTGTGCAGTAAAAAATAACTATAATTAAAGTATTGGAAGTTTGAAGTCACCATCTCAGTCTTTGGAAGTAAATATTTTGACTGATAAAAAGAAAACAATGTTCAGCACAAAAAATAATGGGCTTTTCATTAAGACTTAAATCATTCCTTATTTAAATTAGAAAATATGAAGGCAAGAACTTCTCGCTGTTCAGTGATTATCAGTACATCTTATGATAGAATGAGATTCAAATGGCCATTTTATAATTATTTTATAAAGTTATTGAAAATTATCACAAGCACTTAATTTGATTATAAATCTAATTATGGGTCACAAATTATAAGTTATAATATGCTACAAAATCAGGAAAATTGGTAGAGATTTGAAATGTGGTTTAAGCCCCTGCTCTTTACTGTGGATACAAAATGCCCCACGGATTGAAATGAGAATGAAGAATTGATATCCTTTCTGCCTCATTCAATTGATTATCCCATATATAGAATGTGGGAATTCCTGTGGAACCACAAATTAAGCCAAAAAATATGATCATCCAAGTTAATGTGGGTCTGAAGTCTTTGATTGTAATGAGATTGTTTTCAAGATACATAACAGATGAAATTTCTTTTTAAAATCACAGATTTTTGTAGAAATGGCACAAGCAACCATAGAGGCTTGAAGTTGGGAGGTGATAAGTAATCATACTCTCAGGGCATCTTTTCCAGGAGCTATGCAGGGTGCTTTTTTTTTTTTTAAGGACATTTTGTTTTTACTATTGCTACTACTGCTACTGCCACATTTGAAATTCCTGCACTTTACTTCATTATGCCCATTTTCATTTTCATGACTGTTTTCAAAGGTAATTAATGAAACCTTTGGAATAGTCCGAGTTAGGACTACAGAGTGCCTGACCGTTTGATATTTGGCCAATTCACTTTTCTAAACTTCATTTTTCTCATCAGTCAAATGGTTACAACTGTAGCACCTAACTCATTGTTATGAGTTAGTTATGAGGATTTAAAGAAATTAGTGATGTAAATGAGACACCTGGTACAATTCCCGGAATATAGGAAGCATTCTGAATTTAGATTTTATTTTAACTAATTGTTTTGAGTATAGTCTGCTGTCTCTCCAGCCTGTCAACTTAGTTTATAAAATCAATTATAGTAGGAAATAATTCCATTTCATAAAACACTAACATTATGAGGACCTGCTAGGCTCTTTTATGTAAAGTCATCTCATTTAATCCTTACTAAAATCCTGATATTATTATCTCTTCCATTTTTCATTAGTAGACATCTGAGCCTTAGAGATGCTAAATAACTTGCCCAAGATCATTAAGATTGTAAGAGGTAGCACTATGATTTTTGTAGTGATCTGTTTCATTCCAAAACCCAATTTTTTCACTAGTATCTAAGGAAACGTGATTCTAGAAAGAATGTATCATATGGAATTGACATTTTCTCTCAGAGTAACCAAATACATGCCAGGCTGTTATATAGGTTGAAAAAAAAAAGTGTTTACTTGTACATTTTAAAAATTTAGTTTATATTTATGATATATTTTAATAAATGGATTTATGAAAACCTGGCATTGCAAAATTCTAACATTGAGTTAATTTTGTTTTATTAAGGTGTTTCTTTGAGACGGGTTTATTCGTGCCTAAACCTTTAATGGGAAGGATGAAAGAAAATTACCCTGTGGACAAATTTAGAAAGCAAAGTTATTACCATGGGAATTCCCCCCACCCATTTTCAGATTAGCTGTGCTTGCTTTTAAGCTTATTAAAATTTACAATTAATTCAATTGACCTTAATAAATTCCACTGTAGGCATACATTTAAGTCACAAGATGGGTAGAAATATTCCTTTAAAAATAAATAATTTTTAAATGTTACTTCTCCAATTTTTTTGAACTTTTTTCTTTACTGCTTTGCTTATGCTTCAGATCAAATTTGTTCCTTCTTGAACTTCTAATTCTAAACATACATATGTATATATTTCTAATTTTGTTTTTTTTCCCCAAATTTTAGTCTTTATTCACATAAAATGCATGTTATTTGTAAACATTCATCTGAGCAGATGTCCAGTTTTAGGAATGCTAGTTTATTTGGACAGCTTTTATTTCTTCTTAACCTCTTTGTACTTGTTCCTTCATATATCCTAACACCAATTCTTTATTTCATATTTGTTTTAAAAAATCATTATTTAGTCTTCAGCATTGCCAACTGCATACAAAGCCTAGATTAACAATAGCCAAATTATTAAGTAAGTTGTATTCCAAAAGTTTGCTTCTGTTTCAGTTATTTGGAATCTAAACATTCTTTTCCTGGCACAAGGGTACAAATGATGGATATACTCCCAGAACAAGCCCTAGATGAGGTTTTAAATTTTGTATAAAGTATGAAACTAATATTAACATTTACTAAAATGATTTGTGTATATATACATTATATAAGGCATCTGACTCCGGACAGTAAGGGAACTGATAAAGCTAGTTTTGGAAACTTACTTTACATTTTATTTATATAAATTTTGATTCAACATTTAGTGTACAGGTTCATTGGTATCTCCATTTTTTTTAGTAGAATTTGGCAAAATTTATCTTATTCTGGATGTTGAATGAGGAATAAACAATATTTTTCTTTAAACAATTTCCTACATAAGCTCTGCATTTATGTTTAAAGTTTTAACAAAATATTAAAATGTGATAATACCATAATGTGGCCATTTACATCTATGAAAAATTCTGTCATGTAATATCTCATTCCAAAACCCCCAAATGTTGTGAAAGTAAGTTTAATACAACTATCTTATCAGTAAAGATATGATATCTATAAAAATGCTCAAGGTTGAACACAAACCCAAGGGCAAATTCATGATTATCACAATGTTCTGAGTCCAAGTCCTGTGTACGGTCCACAGTAGCACACCATTGTCTCTGACTGGAGACTCTGATAAAGTTGGGAGGAAATCTGGTCTGCATTATAGTTGACACTTGGCTTCAGAGAACTTCGTATGCTTGTCCTCTATTTAACTAGAGGAAAACTTCTTCAACCATGGCCCATTTATCTGATGTTGCTTAAATGCAGAGAAATTTGTAGAAGCAGGAGAAGAATCTTGACAGAAATCAAGAGTATAACAGGAAAAGTTTTATTATGCTATTAGTAGCTAAGCACTCGATACACAAAATCTCATTTACTAGTTAGTAATCAAGATGAAAGTTTTACTTTCTGAAACAGATATTTATGTATCTGTAATTATACTTCACTTTTTGGGAAAAACTTAAAAAACAGGAAAAATGGTATTTTAGTTAAGATGTTTTTTATATGAATGATTTTCCTGGAGAGCCATATTTCTCAGGAATGAATATCTGATCACCTTTTTAAGTGGCAACCAAATACCCAACAGCAAAAAATAAATAAATAAAATAAAAAGAAATTAAAAAAATTAAAAAGTACCAGTAAGTTGATAAGTTGATTAAAATAAAAAACACTTTCCTTTTTTGTTTAAGATATAAGTATATGATTTCTTTTTCTAAAGTTTGCATTACAAAAACACTGTCATTTTCTTTGCTATCTTTTTAAATCAGGAAAATCTTGCATGTCTTCACTCAGCATCCAAATATACCAGGAACCAAGCCAGGCCATGTTGCAAATAAACAAGGAGCTAATGAAAGAACATGTTGTTTTGGAAAGTAGATTAGCAAGTTAAATATTAGTAATGATTTGTGTTTAGGCAGGAGTCCACATATTTTAAGAAGCCCACACATTTTGAAGTGATTTCAAAGACATTAATTCATTCATCTTCATAATCCCTCATTTAACACATCTTCTCTTTCTAATTTCATGTGTCATTGATTTTTTTATCTGACTTTGGACAAGTAACAACATCTTGCCTTAATCATGAGTCAAATGAGAAAAATGATAACTCTATATTACACATCTACTTATTATTCTCACTTTTCTGACTTTTCAGATGATATATGATGATATTTATTTCTTAGTTTAAAAATAAATGTCAACAAGAGAGGAAACTGGGTGTGCAGCATATATGCGAACTGTCTGTACTATCATTGTAACTTCTCTGTGAACCTAAAACTATTCCAAAATGAAAATGTATTAAAAATTCAAAATATGAAAGAATAAAGTGCATTTGAAGAGGCAATTTCTCTTGAAACAAATTCTACTTATTTTATCTTAACCTCCAAGATCTCTGTACTAAAATTATATCTATCAGATGCCCACACATGTATATCAAATATGTCTGATCTATCCAAGTTAGTCAGCATTGCAGATATATGGGCCAGTAGAAAGCAAATTAGAAATTAAGAGGCTTAGATTGATCTTAGATTCTACCATTAATTAGTTGATTGATTTAAGCAGATGTCTTAATTTTCTGAATTTTTATTTTCTGGAAAGGATGATGCCAGTATGAGTTCTATTTAACCCAAATACATATATATTTATATATATATATAAAATAAAAGTGCTCTAGTGAGTAATATAAAGAAATATGTATTTACTTCTTTCTTGTATGATTAGGACTGAATGTATTGATTTCATGGTTTAACAATATAAAAGCATCTAGAATATTAATTTATATTTGCTCAATGCTATCTAGATTTTTAAAAGAATTTCTTGCTCACAACCTTATGAAGTAAGCAGGGGAGGTGTTATTCCTTTTTAGCAGTTGAGAAAATGTAGGCTCGGAAATGTTGCAATTAATAAGTAAAAGAAATGTACCAGAGGCAAAGTTTTGTAATTCTTAGATGAGTGTTGTGGCATTTCAAGCAACATTGCTTTATTACCTTATTTATTGATGCACCATTTTCAAGTTAGAAGACCATCATTTTTTATACAATAGACCAGGGGTGGGCAAACATTGTCTGTAAAGTGCTCCACAGTAAATATTTAGGGCTTTGCAGCCCACATGGTTTCAGTTACAATTACTGAACTCTGCTATTGTATTGTGAAAGCAACAACAGACAATACATGAATGAATTGATGTGGCTGTGTTCCAATAAAACTTTATTTACAAAAACAAAAATCTGGATATGGCCATGGAGCCATAGTTTGCTGGCCCTTGCAACAGACTTATCAAGCTTAATCAACTTAAACATGCCTTTTGTATTTGGGCATTTCTTAGCCATTGATCCTTTAGGGAAAGAAGAAAGGATACTTTACACATTCTCTAATTTTTCATTCTGGACTCCATTTATTAAAATAATAATGTACATATTACTAAGAGGAAATATTTCTTACTTTTTTTTTAAAGAATATTAGGAGTGTGTGTGTGTGTGCGCGCGCGCGCGCGCGCACGCGCATGTGTGTGAGCGTGCGCGAATACTGATATAGCTTTTTGGTAACATAATTCTCAACCATCTCCAAATCTATTCATGTACTCAAATGTCTTCTGAGTACACTGGACCTCTCCATATGGATGTCCTCCCACAAGCACATTGACTTTACACTGCCAAGACAAAACTCATTATCTCCTCAGCCAAATCAGCCTTTCTTTCTGCACTCTTTATTTCAGTTATGGCATCACTCTCATTCAATCATCCAAGCTAGAAATTGCATTATCTTTCACTCCTACTTCCCTCTCTTTTTATCCATATCAGAGCAGTCATTATGACTTACCACCTAAAAATATTGCTCAAATTGACCACCCTTTTCGTTCTCACGGCCTTTGTCCTTGCCCAGCTCTCATTGGTCCTCAAAAAGGTTAATACAGTAGCATAAGAATAATAACGTGTGGTAGGCATTGTGTTAAACCCTATATAAATATCTCACTTCACATATCCTTTATACAAATCATTTAAGAAGATATTATCATTCCATTTTATAATGAGACTGGATGATTAATTATATAACTTGATAAAAAGCTTAAAACCTACTCTTTCTGACTTTCATGTTCAAATTTTAGCAGTTATGTGCACAATCTCATTGTGTTACCTCTTTTTTCCTAGCTGGAATTCCTGTTTCCAGCTTTCCCTCATCTAATTTATCTTCAATATTGAAACTAGTTATATTAGATTTGTATTGATGAGTAATAGATTAACACAAATTTAGAGACTTTATACAACATATTTACTTTCTCATGGTTTCTGTGGGTTGAGAGTCTGGACATGATTTAGACCCTCTTCTCAGGGTCCACAGACTACAATTAATGTGTTAACCAGGGCTGAGTTCTCACCTGAGGTTCAGGGTCCTCTTCCAAGGTCACACGGTTATATTGGAAGCAATCAGTTCCTTGTAGTTGTAGAACTGAAAGCTTCAATTCTTTGCTCAATTCCATCCACAGTTCCTTACCATGTGGTCTTCTGGAATACAGCTGCTTACTTCATCAAGCCAGCAAGGAAAATCTGGTGAATCTGCTAGGAAGATGAAGATGAAGTTTTTTTTTTGTTTTTTTTTTTTCTTGGGGGACGGAGTCTCACTCTGTCACCCAGGCTGAAGTGCAGTGTAGTGGCGCGATCTCGGCTCACTGCAAGCACCGTCTCCTGGGTTCATGCCATTCTCCTGCCTCAGCCTCCCGAGTAGCTGAGACTACAGGACTCCCGCCACCGCACCCTGCTAATTTTTTGCATTTTTAGTGGAGACGGGGTTTCACCGTGTTAGCCAGGATGGCCTCGATCTCCTGACCTCATGATCCGCCGACCTCGGCCTCCCAAAGTGCTGGGATTACAGGCATGAGCCACTGCGCTCGGCGGGAAGATGAAGTTTTATAGAAGGTGACAGGGAGTGATGAAGGGAAAGCCATAGATCCTGCGTATACTCAGGGAAGGAGATTGGCTTAAGGCATAATTGCTTTAAAAAAAAAAAAAAAAAAAAAAAAACAGGTATCATGGGATTCAACTTAAAGTCTGTCCACCATACCAGTTATCCTTTGAAAGAACAGATCGTCTATTCCCTGTGTAAACCACTAAGTAATTTGACATTGCCCACTGGATAAAGTCACGTGCTTTTTTTTTTTTTAATTTTTTTTTTGAGACAGAGTCTCGCTGTGTCGCCCAGTGCCCAGCCTAGAGTGCAGTGGCGCGATCTTGGCTCACTGCAAACTCCGCCCCCCGGGTTCACATCATTCTCCTACCTCAGCCTCGCGTGTATCTGGTACTACAGGCGCCCACTACCACTCCCGGCTAATTTTTTTTTTTTTTTTTGTATTTTGAGTAGAGACGGGGTTTCACCGTGTTAGCCAGAATGGTCTCGATCTCCTGACCTCGTGATCCGCCCGTCTCGGCCTCCCAAAGTGCTGGGATTACAGGCGTGAGCCACTGCGCCCGGCCAAAGTCACAATCTCTTAAGTCCTCTCATGAGTTGGCTTTAGTGTCTTCTACTTACATTTCTCTACATGGCTATGTGCATCCTAGAATACAGCCACAAGATGTTACATGCCATTGAAAAAGTGCCAACCATTTTCTGTACTTTACGATTTTAAGGCTATATTGAGGTCTAGTGCATGCAAATGACCAAATTCTCACTTGCATTTACATAAGCAAGTGATTTTTTTAATCTGTAAGAATATGGGTTTAAAAGTACAGTAAGACCAGTCTGAGCAAAATAATGAGACCCCTTCTCTATAAAAAAAAAAAATTGTAAAAATTAGTTAGGCATGGTGGTGTGTGACAGCAGTCTCAGCCACTGGGGAGGCTGAGGTAGGAGATTGCTTGAACCCAGGAGTTCAAGTGGGCAGTGAGCTACAATGGTGCCACCACCACACTCCAGCCTGGGCAATAGAGCAAGATGCTGTCTCTAAAAAAAATAATAATAATAAAATCACAGTGAGAAAACACAGAAATCATTGTTTGGTTGCTGAAGCAGCCTTTGCTTTTTAATCTGTTGAGCTCCATTCCCATTACCCTACCTGCCATCGTTCAAGACAGTATTATCTATCATTATCTACCTTATTATTGTAATAGTTTAAACAGCACTCTAATCTTCATTCTTGTGCCTTTTTCCTTAAACCAAACTATGGATTCAGAAAGAACTTCCTGTGATACAAATTTGATTATGTCACTCTCTTACTTAAAATCCTCCATTGTTCTCCATTGCCCTTAAGATAAATTCTGAATGTTACTCTCTCACCCTCAATCTCCACTCCATAATTTGGCCTAATCCCTTCATTCTTTAAACTCACCTCTTTTACTCATTCTGATAAGCCCTCCTGGACCTCCCAAGAGTATGTTAGATGTCCTTCCTACAAGTTGCATGAGCCTTTCCATATTTTCCCTTTCTAGATTTCATCATGCTATATTGAATTGCCTTTTTATCTACAACAGTGTTTAGCATATAGAAAGCTTTCAGTAAATTTGTTGAATTGATAAAGAAATGAATATATAATATAGGCAAAATTCCTTTACTTCCACATTTTCAACTTACTAACTTCCATTTACATGAACAAAGCTGTGCTCCAGAAGAACATAGAGCGAATTCTGCCTAACACCAATAAAGGACTATAATTGCCATTTCAACCTCAGCTGTCACACTGTTCTTTAGTCTATAATGCATTTTCTGTGGGGTTATTTACACACAATTTCTGAAGTCTAATAAGTAAACCAACCAACCAACCAACCAACAAGTAATTAAGATGCCTGAAAAGACTACTAATAAGAGGCTTATAATTATGATTGATAGAAACAAAAAGATAAATTTATACAAATTGAATATGGTGAGAAAATGATGAATTCTGTACCTGTATATGGAATAATCCTTTCCCTAATATGCAGTAAAATTCAGAGCTTAATAGGGAAAATAGCTGATTCAAAAACTTTTTCAATGAGTTTAAAAAGTAAGGTAAAAAAGGTGCATGATAGAAATAGTATCCACAAGAATACGAGGGACCAATACACATTTCCTATTCAATGAAATTAGATTGTGGACTGCGAACTTCACTTCTTACTCACTTGGGATTTGTAGGCAAACAGATTTACAGACAGCCTTTTAGAATGCAGCCAGTTCATTAGGATATAAGTTTCTGAATTTATTTTATTATACTGTAGCTGGCACATGAATAAGGGTGATCTTACCTGATAGCTGTAAGTCCTTCGAAGGTGGAGATTGGATCTTAGTTATCTTTATACTTTCTGTGTGTCTGCCATAAACTTTGGCATATAACAGGTGCTCATTCTGAACAGAAGACTATATGAAGCTAATTCACCATGTGATCATCAGGAACCAACTTAACAGAGTAGACTCTGACCTATCTATAGGGTGATTCACCTATAGGGAGGATTTCATTGATTCTCATGTTATTAGAATCTCAAATTTCTTTGGATAAAAATTTTCGAATTTTATGAGGACTTAAAGTAGGAGACTCCTAAAAATACCTCATTCTCCGTATATGTCCTCATGCTCTGACTGTAAATCTCGTTGCAAGCCAAAATTTGACTACTAATTGGAAAGTTCGAAGATAGGTTTGGGGATTACAGAGAGGACACAGACGTCTTAAAAGAGAGTTTGAGTTACAGAAGAGAGGCAAAGAGTGGAGTGTTGTGTGGACTCTCTGTTGCAGAGGGTCATGTGCTAGAAGCAATTGCAAGAGTGAGACTCTAACATCAGAAAGAATTACAAAAGTGCCAGAATAACTTGCTCTTTGTATAAACTCTGGGTGACGTCTTCCTAGTTTTGGAATTTGCCCAAGTTCAGAAATCCCTAGAGCATACCTTTACTTTGGCTATGTCTAAGAAATTTAACCTACACATATTGGAAAATATGCTGGAAAAAAGAAAAACTATAATAGAGCTCAAAGTAGTGCTTTAAAGCAAAAATAAATGTTATAATACTAACCTAGAACGTTTGATATTCATCAACTTTGCCATCAGACAAGCTAATTTTGACTTTTAGCTTAATATGTCTTTACTTAATTAGTTTACTGGTCCCTAGTATATATTAATGCCAGATAAGGAATATTTTACCTGAGGTAATAATAAAAGCTAATATTTGCTATGTGTTTACTATATGCTAGGTTTGGTCTTATGAGCTATGAATAAGGGCCCTGAGACACAGGGAGGTTAAGCAGTTTTCCCTAGGATAATATATTAACAGTATTTTTATTCAAAGCAAGTTAGATTGGGAGCAACTTTTTGCTATAAGTCGTAAAGAATTAAAACATTAAATAAGTCAGTGTAGTTTGATATTCTGTATATATCCCCAAACTGGTTTTTGCTTACAACAGTGGCATTTGTGGTTCTCAGGAAATACTATCATCTGGCAGTGTAGATAACCGGAGAAGATAATTAAATGCTATTGCTACTTGTAACTGAATTAGATCTTGATGTCATATCTCAGGAGAGGATAGGATTTAATTGAAGTTGGAATAGACTGACAGTACCTAAAATTATTTTGAAACTGGGAAGAAAGGTAATTGCCACATTAGGTAAATAGATTTTAAAATTTGTTCTAATTCCATTTTTAAAAATAAAATCCATGTGTCTTTTTGTTCTGTATATGTGTGTATATACATTATTTTTACTTTTAGCCTTACATTAAAAATAATAGCAGAAAATATATATGCCATTAATACAGAGGCTGATTGCTAATAAAAGATTTTATTGTTTGTCATCTGCTAATGCACTTAGCTAAGATAGGTTCAAATATACCTAGGACTTTGAAAGCAGACAAAAGGACATTGGAACAAACTAGGACTATAAATTAGTAACAGTGCATTATACTAAGGAACCAATTGGCCTTCAGTTTGGTGGCACCAACAGGGGTGGACTTAAGGTTGAATACGAGAGAGCAGGACTGCCATTATTCTGTCTAGTAAATGCATTCAGTCCCCAATGAAAATATTATGGGTATGAAATAAAATGAATTTCATTTTTTCACTATCATTTCAGGTTTTTGTTTTTTTTCGCTATTTTGTCTTTACCTCAAGCTTACCCTTCTCAAATCCAGCTCCTTCACTGTGGGATAAAGCAGCTGAAGTCATTCTTTGTTTATTATACCAAGATAGTTGCCATGGAAATAATATAATGTTATAAAATAGGCATCGTAAATTAAATCCAGAGTCAAGAAGGAACATATGGGTCGGGTAGAGATTGTGTGCTTATTTAAATAAACAATATCCTTGGTAATCATAAAAAATGTCAAGGTAAATTACAGAGAAAACATAGAGAAAAATGAACTTAGAACTTTAGGAAGTTCTTCGCAGAATTTAAATATTGCACTTCAAGCAGATGCTTTTTTAAAGGAGTTAGGGGATTATTAACCTCGCCCAAACTTCTTTTCTGGCTATGAACCATTTTTCTACATCTCTGGGTTGTACCCAAGTACTCTCTTGGTAGTTCTCTTTGAATCCCAGCTCAGTTATTGGTATGCTCAATGTGTAAGTAACATTTCTCTTCATGTGTTTTAATCAGTCGACAAAGGGTGTGTTTCAAAAGGTGATGGATAGCTTTTATTTCATGTATTTTACTATATCTTTTTGAATTTGCACTAGCTGATGTTTTACTATATCTGGCTACCGAATGCTGCAGGCATAAAACATTAACCTTTTCCTACCATATAAAATTAGAATCTCAATTGAATCTGACCACTATTTTCTAAAAGAATTTCTGAGCCTTTTTTGTCCTGAAAAACGTTTGATTTTCATTTTTCCAGACATTGTTTTGTTTTTCTGATAATGTAAAATTATTTCTCACTTGTTCAATCATGATATTTGAGATGACTTGATGTAATGTGCTTGTATAAAATACTGAACTAAGGTTTGCCCTGTATCTATAAAAGGAAAAGTAGGTTATACCAATTTTCAATTTGGAAAATTTTTAATTAAACTCCAATGACTAGGGTCTAATCTGGGCATGCCACCGTATCCCAAATTTCCTGTGATCTTGGAAAAAAAATATGAACATGTGATTACAGATTTGTTTCTCAAGGAAATTTTCAAGGATATCATCATTAACTTTATCACGTTTTCTTTTCTTTTTTTTCCTCTGGAATCCCCCCCCCCTCCGAAACATACTCATTTGATTGCATTGTATTTATTGATCTTACAATGTCTTTCTCATAAAATCAAAAACAAACAAATAAATACCTAAAAAGAAACAAGCAGGAAGAAAGATTACATGCAAATTGCTTACTTAATGAGTATACCATTGGTGAGTTTGGCTTGTCAAAACCAAATGCCCTAGATATGGAAATCATATCCCATATCTTTAAAGAATTTTCAGGCTTTTAGTAGTCTGCCAAAAGCTATGAGGGAAAAAGAAGTGAAATAACATTATTGAGTGTTCAGCATGTACATGGTGGTACCTTGCCTAGTACTTTTTTTCATTTACATAAAGGTATCTCACCTGGTAGTTTATGTATTTCTCTCACTTACTTGCAATAATCTTAGTACATAGACACTAATCATTCTAGTTTCCATATTGGAAAAGCAGTGATCAGAGAGATGAAGTGATTCATGGTAAGTGTCACAGTTAGAAGTAAAGAATAGATTTGTCTGTCTTCCAGATCTCATGGCTAAGGTTCTTTAACTTCATACTTTGTTTTTTTGAATTGTCCAGAATTGTAATAACGACTTGAAGTCAAGCAGCATGAACATTTTGAACAGTATACACATTTCAGTGGACATTATATAGTTTTATTTTATTCAGGGGGAAAAAAGAAGACTAAAATAGACTAAAAATAAAGTTCTAAATTTGCCATAGAAGTTTTTCTTGAATCTGTTTACTTAATTTCAGGGTATCTATTTCTATAAATATTGAAGTCATTGCCAAATTTGGAAAGCTTTTAAGAAACCTTTCTTTCTAGTTATAAGCATTTTACATAAAATGTAAATAAAAATAAAAGACTAAATTTTAGTGACTATCATAATATATTATTACAACATTAAAATTATTATTTTCTTTGTATGTGGGTGATAATGTAGCATTAAACATTTTCAGAAAACTTTTAATATCTATTACGTACACTTTTTAAAGGAATATGTCCCTTCCTCTCCCATGAATAAGTGTTGTTCAGATTAACAGATCAGGATTCTCTCATTAAGCTTTCTTAACATCTAGATTTGGGATACTCCAAACTCAGCCTTTTGAAATTTAACTTTCATTTATTTATTCACTTATCTATTCATTAATTTATCAAACTGAGTTTAAGTAACAACTAAACTGTCATGCTGCACTAGCTGATAGTGATATAGGAAAGATGAACTAGACATTAGCAATTTTTTTAAGACACATGATGTATTTGATATGTTTATCTATCCCATTTTTCAATAAAAATTAAATCAATATAATTCAAAAAATATTTAAGGAGCACTGACTTGAGTAGCAAAGATAAAAATGGATAAAATATTCTCATCAAAGAACTTCTTCTATATTTTAAGGGAAAATAAACGTCTAAGATTAATTATGACACTATGATATGAGAATTAGGAATAAAACCCACAATGTAGCAAAGAGGGATTTTTTTTTTTTTTCTGGAAGGATAGGGAACAGCTTCTCAAAAATGACGTATTTGTGAAAATGTGCTTGATTCTGCCCAATAGAAAAGATGAGAAAGTCCCCCTAGGCAAAGCAAATAACATTAGTAAAACAGGTCAAACTGATGTGTCTACAAATCTGTTTCAGGCTTAAGTGGCTTTTTTGCAGCTCTTTTTCTGATCCCAAGTTCAATTATAGGTATAGTCAATGTGGAGCAAACACTTCCTTCTTTTTTGCTTTTTAATCAATCCTTGAAGGACACATTTTCTACAATGATGAATAGGTCTTATTTCATGCATTTTTCTATGTTGTTTAGAAGTCTGAGTATATGTTTTATTAGAATTGATATAGTAATAAACAGCAGCCCTGTAATAGTCCATATGGACTCAGAGAGAAAAACTCCCCAGGTTCAAATCTTGTTCATAACTTAGAAGCTGTGGCAAGTTGAAAAAGATCCTTAAGCCCCCTGACTCACATTTGTAAAATGGAGATATAATGAAAAATTATTAAATATGTTGATTTTTTATGATGATTAGGCACTATGCTAAATGATTTGCGTGTATCAACCCATTCAGTATTCTCAACAAGTCTATGATGCAAAAAACTACCATCATCATTATCTCCGGTATACAAATGAGACCAATGAGATACACAAAAGTTGCTTAACTGGCTATGTGTGCCAGATAACGCAATGCTCATTGCCTTACTTTTACATCATTATGGAGTCCCTATTAATTCAGCATAAATGAACTTAAATTCATTCTTTTGCATACAGACCAAATTAGAAGGCCTAATCTGTCTTCAAGAAATGTGACGTTGAAAACACAACATTTATCATTGTTTGGTCTAACAAGATAAGAACTAGACACATTGAAAAGCAAACAGGACTTAGATGTTGGAGAACATTGTACATTGTTTAAAGAGTGATGGACATCCATTAAGGTGTTTTAAGCAAAGAAATAACATGTTTAAGTTTACATCTTTTTTTTTTTTTCTTTTTTTTTTTTATTATACTTTAAGTTCTAGGGTACATGTGCATGACGTTTATATCATGTATAACTCCCCAATGCAATCCTCCCTCCTCCCCCCTCCCCATGATAGGCCCCAGTGTGTGATGTTCCCCTTCCCGAGTCCAAGTGATCTCATTGTTCAGTTCCCACCTATGAGTGAGACATGCGGTGTTTGGTTTTCTCTTCTTGTGATAGTTTGCTAAGAATGATGGATTCCAGCTGCATCCATGTCCCTACAAAGGATGCAAACTCATCCTTTTTGATGGCTGCATAGTATTCCATGGTGTATATGTGCCACATTTTCTTAATCCAGTCTGTCACAGATGGACATTTGGGTTGATTCCAAGTCTTTGCTATTGTGAATAGTGCCGCAATAAACATATGTGTGCATGTGTCTTTGTAGTAGAGTAATTTATAATCCTTTGGGTATATACCCAGTAGTGGGATGGCTGGGTCATATGGTACATCTAGTTCTAGATCCTTGAGGAATCGCCATACTGTTTTCCATAATGGTTGAACTAGTTTACATCCCACCAACAGTGTAAAAGTGTTCCTATTTCTCCACATCCTCTCCAACACCTGTTGTTTCCTGACTTCTTAATGATTGCCATTCTAACTGGTGTGAGATGGTATCTCATTGTGGTTTTGATTTGCATTCTCTGATGGCGAGTGATGATGAGCATTTTTTCATGTGTCTGTTGGCTGTATGGATGTCTCTTATAACATCTTTCAGTCCCTTGTATTTATGAATAACAAATTTAGGCTTCCCTAGCTTTAGTTTGGTTTACTGAAGCTAGAGAAACCTGTTAGGAAGGAGTCCTAATACCCCATACGTAACATCATGGGGCAGAACAGCACAATTGGACAGTAGAGGACACTTTTGAGAATTGAAGAATATTGGTGCTAAAGATCTTCAGAATGTTTGATTACATACTCCTTAATTTGTTTAAGTTATATTCAGAAACAGGTATTCCCTAATAAGATCCCAATTCCTGGAATAAATTAGGACATCTTCAATTCCAAGGCAGACATTTGGTTTCCCGATTGGAATTCACACAGCTCCTCTTTTATATGTTCTTTCACTGCTTTTATATCCTAGCCAGATCTCAGACTTTTCTAAGAGCCAATCTCCTTTTGAGTGTACCACAGAGAGAGAATGAGAAATACTACTCCTATGGCATGGTTTTTAGGCTCCAGATGAGGTGTATTCCAGTTGAATACACAGTCTGGGGATCATAAGAGAGTCTATATTTGAGAAAAAGTTACGTGGTATTAGCATATAGACATTTTTGAAAGCCAAGAAATTGGATAAGATAAGCAAGACAGTAAGTCTATACTGAGAAGAAGCCAAGCCCTGGGGCTCAGCAATGTTGAGAAATGCGGGAGATATAAAAGAGCCAGCAAAGGAGACTGAGAAGAGGGAGTCTGTAAAATATGAGAAAAACATGTAAAAAAATGGTGGCCTAGAGGCTAAATAGGAATGATTTCAAGGAGTAAGGGATAATCCCTTCCACAAATGCTACTTACTAAAATGTTGAAAATGCAAATATACATGGCCACAGGGAAACCACTGGTGACCTTGATAAAGGCAGTTTCAGTGTCAGAGTGAGAGACTGAGAAAATGGGAGGAGAATTGCAGACAGTGAATCTAGACAACTCTTTTGAGGAATTTTGCTGAGAAGAAGGAAATTAAGTGAAATGAAGTGCTAGCTAGAGGGGAAAGTTGAATTAATAGAGATTTTTCCTTTAACTTTTTATTATAAAATTTGTCAAATATGCAACAAAGTTGACAGAGGATGTCTGTATACCTAATATCTGGGTTTAACAATTATTGATATTTTGCCATATATGTTTTTATTTTTATATTAATTAATTAATTTATTTATTTTTTGAGGCGGGCTCTCGCTCTTTAGCCCAGGCTGAAGTGCAATGGCATGATCTCAGCTCACCGCAACCTCCGCCTCCCAAGTTCAAGCGATTCTCCTGCCTCAGCCTCCTGAGTAGCTGGAATTACAGGCATGCGCCACTATGCCCGGCTAATTTTGTACTTTTATTAGAGACGAGGTTTCTCCATGTTGGTTAGGCTGATCTTGAACTCTAACCTCTGGTGATCCGCCTGCCTCGGCCTCCAAAATGCTGGGATTACAGGCATGAGACATCGCGCCCAGCCTGCCATATAAGTTTTTATGTTACATTTTCTGTAACATTTGAAAGTACGTTTCAGATATTAACAAAAGACCATGAGATATGAGGAGGTGAAAGGATAATTTTATTTATTATTTTTTTAAATTATTATTCTATTTTAAGTTCTAGGGTGCATATGCACAACGTGCAGGTTTGTTACATATGTATACATGTGCCAGTTGGTGTGCTGCACCCATTAACTTGTCATTTACATTAGGTATATCTCCTAATGCTATCCTTCCCCCCTCACCCCTCCCCACAATAGGCCCCAGTGTGTGATGTTTCCCTTCCTATGTCCAAGTGATCTCATTGTTCAATTCCCACTCATGAGTGAGAACATGTGGTGTTTGGTTTTCTGGTCTTGCGATAGTTTGCTGAGAATGATGGTTTCCAGCTGCATCCATGTCCCTACAAAGGACACAAACTCATCCTTTTTTATGGCTGCATAGTATTCCATGGTGTATATGGGCCACATTTTCTTAATCCAGTCTGTCATGGGTGGACATTTGGGTTGATTCCAAGTCTTTGCTATTGTGAATAGTGCTGCAATAAACATACGTGTGCATGTGTCTTTAGAGCAGCATGATTTATAATCCTTTGGGTATATACCCAGTAATGGGATGGCTGGGTCAAATGGTATTTCTAGTTCTAGATCCTTGAGGAATCACCACACTGTTTTCCACAATAGTTGAACTAGTTTACAGCCCCACCAACAGTGTAGAAGTGTTCCTATTTCTCCACATCCTCTCCAGCATCTGTTGTTTCCTGACTTTTTAATGATTGCCATTCTAAATGGTGTGAGATGGTATCTCATTATGGTTTTGATTTGCATTTCTCTGATGGCCAGTGATGATGAGCATTTTTTCATGTGTCTGTTGGCTGCATAAATGTCTTTTTTGAGAATTGCCTGTTCATATCCTTTGCCCACTTTTTGATGGGGTTGTTTGATTTTTTCTTGTAAATTTGTTTGAGTTCTTTGTAGGTTCTGGATGTTAGCCCTTTGTCAGATGAGTAGATTGCAAACATTTTCTCCCATTCTGTAGGTTGCCTATTCACTCTGATGGTAGTTTAGTTTACTGTGCAGAAGCTCTTTAGTTTAGTTAGATCCCATTTGTCAATTTTGGCTTTTGTTGCCATTGCTTTTGGTGTTTTAGACATGAAGTCCTTGCCCATGCCTATGTCCTGAATGGCATTATCTAGGTTTTCTTCTAGGGTTTTGATGGTTTTAGGTCTAACATTTAAGTATCTGATCCATCTTGAATTAATTTTCATATAAGGAGTAATGAAAGGATCCAGTTTCAGCTTTCTACTTATGACTAGCCAATTTTCCCAGCACCATTTATTAAATAGGGAATCCTTTCGCTATTTCTTGTTTTTGTCAGGTTTGTCAAAGATCAGATGGCTGTAGATGTGTGGTATTATTTCTGAGGGCTCCGTTCTGTTCCAATGGTCTATATCTCTGTGTTGGTACCAGTGTCATGCTGTTTTGGTTACTGTAGCCTTGTAGTATAGTTTGAAGTCAGGTAGCGTGATGCCTCCAGCTTTGTTCTTTTGGCTTAGGATTGTCTTGGCAATGTGGGCTCTCTTTTGGTTCCATATGAACTTTAAAGCAGTTTTTTTTTTTTTTTTTTTTCCAATTCTGTGAAGAAAGTCATTGGTAGCTTAATGGGAATGGCATTGAATCTATAAATTACCCTGGGCAGTATGGCCATTTTCACGATATTGATTCTTCCTATCCATGAGTATGGTATGTTCTTCCATTTGTTTGTGTCCTCTTATTACACTGAGCAGTGGTTCGTAGTTCTCCTTGAAGAGGTCCTTTACATCCCTTGTAAGATGGATTCCTAGGTATTTTATTCTCCTTGAAGCTATCGTGAATGGGAGCTATTCATTGGCTCTCTGTTTGTCTGTTACTGGTATATAAGAATGCTTGTGATTTTTGCACATTGATTTTGTATCCTGAGACTTTGCTGAAGTTGCTTATCAGCTTAAGGAGACTTTGGGCTGAGGCAATGGGGTTTTCTAAATATACAATCATGTCATCTGCAAACAGGGACAATTTGACTTCTTCTTTTCCTAACTGACTATCCTTTATTTCTTTCTCTTGCCTGATTGCCCTAGTCAGAACTTCCAACACTATGTTGAATAGGAGTGATGAGAGAGGGCATCCCTGTCTTGTGCCAGTTTTCAAAGGGAATGCTTCCAGTTTTTGCCCATTCAGTATGATATTGGCTGTGGGTTTGTCATAAATAGCTCTTATTATTTTGAGATACATTCCATCAATACTGAATTTATTGAGAGCTTTTATCATGAAGAGTTGTTGAATTTTATCAAAGGCCTTTTCTGCATCTATTGAGATAATCATATGGTTTTTGTCTTTGGTTCTGTTTATATGCTGGATTACGTTTATTGATTTGCGTATGTTGAACCAGCCTTGCATCCCAGGGATGAAGCCCACTTGATCATGGTGGTTAAGCTTTTTGATGTGCTGCTGGATTTGGTTTGCCAGTATTTTATTGAGGATTTTTGCATCGATGTTCATCAGGGATATTGGTCTAAAAGTCTCCTTTTTTTTGTTGTGTCTCTGCCAGGCTTTGGTATCAGGATGATGTTGGCCTCATAAAATGAGTTAGGGAGGATTCCCTCTTTTTCTATTGATTGGAATGCTTTCAGAAGGAATGGTACTAGCTCCTCCTTGTACCTCTGGTAGAATTTGGCTGTGAATCCGTCTGGTCCTGGACTTACTTTGGTTGGTAGGCTATTAATTATTGACTCAATTTCAGAGCCTGCTATTGGTCTATTCAGGGATTCAACTTCTTCCTGGTTTAATCTTGGGAGAGTGTAAGTGTCCAGGAAATTATCCATTTCATCTAGGTTTTCTAGTTTATTTACGTAGAGGTGTTTATAGTATTCTCTGATGGTAGTTTGTATTTCTGTGGAGTCAGTGGTGCTATCCCCTTTATCATTTTTTATTGAATCTCTTTGATTCTTCTCTCTTTTCTTCTTATTAGTTTTTCTAGCGTTCTATCAATTTTGTTGATCTTTTCAAAAAACCAGCTGCTGGATTCATTGATTTTTTGGAGGTTTTTTGTGTTTCTATCTCCTTCAGTTCTGCTCTGATCTTAGTTATTTCTTGCCTTCTGCTAACTTTTGAATGTGTTTGCTCTTGCTTCTCTAGTTCTTTTAATTGTTATGTTGGGGTGTCAATTTTAGATCTTTCCTGCTTTCTCTTGTGGGCATTTAGTGATATAAATTTCTCTCTACACATTGCTTTAAAGGAGTCCCAGAGATTCTGGTATGTTGTATCTTTGTTCTCATTGGTTTCAAAGAACATCTTCATTTCTCATTTTTGCCTTCATTTTGTTATGTACCCAGTAGTCATTCAGGAGCAGGTTGTTCAGTTTCCATGTAGTTGAGCGGTTTTGATTGAGTTTCTTATTCCTGAGTTCTAGTTTGATTGCACTGTGGTCTGAGAGACAGTTTGTTATAATTTTTGTTCTTTTACATTTGGTAAGGAGTGCTTTACTTCCAACTATGTGGTCAATTTTGGAATAAGTGTGAGATAATTTTATTTTCTAAGAGCAATCTTCAAATTGGAGAAATGCAGCCTTTGGTGTAAAATTAAAGTGTGCTCCCAGGAAGGATTAAGGAGTAGGAAATTATAGAGACCAAAAATGCAAGATGCAGTAGGAAGGGGGAATCAAATGAAGGGTCTAGACTAGATGGCCTTTAAGCAAGACATCAAGTATCTCTTTTTATTGGCTGGCCTCAGGAAGTCTGTGCTGGTCAATTGGTGAATTTCCATCTGCAATCTGTCTTGGCCCTGACAATAGGAACTGGTTTAGCTTGTTTGTATAAAGGAAGGTACTGTGACACTTTCAGAACGTTGCTTTGAGAATACAAAATACATGACTGCTCTTTCACCAAGCCATGGCCTCCTGATTCTGTTTTAACTTTGAGCGCCTCAATTAGCCCTGGGGAATTCATTTTACCTGTCAGCTGGGACATACTTTAACACAGACATCAGATATTTCACTCTGAAATATTTTAATATGTCTATTTTCAAAATAAGGCCATTCTCCTACATCATTGTAGTACCGTTACTACATTTGGAATCATTTAACACCCAGTTCCTACTGAAATTTCCAAAAAATTTCCCCCAAATGTCTTTCAAAGCTACTTTGTTTTTCCCGAATTAGGAACTAAATCAAGATCCAAGTGTACTCTTTTTATTCTAATTCTTTAGTTTTTTTTTCCTATGACCTGACATGTTGAAGATATTGGGCCAGTTGTCATGTAGAATATTCCACATTCTGGATTTTTCTGATTGCTTTCTTGTTATAACATTGAACATTTTGAGTCGCTATACCCCCACTCCCAAACCCACTCCACTTCTATCTCTGGTTATTTATTATGTTTATTATATAATCAGCAAGTTAAGTCTCAAGCCTTGATTAGATCTTGATTGAACGTTTTTTGTTGTTTATTTGTTTGTTTTTACCATAGTCCTTCATGGGTGACGCTTGAACATAATTTTACATCTCATGGGTGTTATATAATATCATAATGTCCCACTATTATGGATGTTGTTTAATCACATGATCGAAAGTGATTTTTTTGTTAAGATAGGAGAAAGATACAACATGTTTGTATGCTAATTAAAATGATCCAATGAGCAAGAGAAATTTATTATTTAAGAGAATATCCAATTAGTGGAGTGATGCCTTTGGGTGGACAAGAGTAATGTGCAAGCTGAGTAGCTGGCCTTAGGAACACAAGTGGATCAGCCCAAATAATGGATCACATTAGAAGGAAATCAGAGAAGGTGGCCATAGATGCAAGTCTGTGGGATGATATGGTGCAAGTTCTTTTTCGATTACTTTCCTTTTCTCTGTGAAGTAGGAAGCAGGATCATGAGCTGAAAGGATGGAGAAGGAAACATTGAATCTTAGAGAAGAGAAAACATATGAAATAGTTGTTAAAAACGAGAAGAGTGAATGGATAGGATATATTGAAAGCACCAAAAATGGGACAGAATTTTCATTTTGAAAGAATGACAATAAACTAGGAGCTTAAATTCTGTCAAGGTACGAGGCAGTTACTAGATGACTGAAACAGCAGAGGTATAGTATGATAATATGTGATCTGAGCCAAAAATAAGGGAAGAAATATTATCTACCTAACAGCAGTGATGAGCAATAAGCAATTCTACCCCACCTCCAGCCCAGTAGAAAATGGAGTATGGGAGGGAGAATAGCCACTAATTAAGAAAACTTCAGAGAAAGCAGGGAAAGTAATAATATCAGCTGTTGAGCACTTAATAACATACCAAGCACTGATTTAAGATTTTACATATATGTCACCTTCATAGCAGTCCTAGGTAGAAACTATTCAAATATCCGCTGTATAGTTTCAGAAGCTGAGGCACAGGTAGTTTAAGTAAAATATCATGCAGTTAGTAAGTGGTGGGATCAGAAATCATAACTCACATGAATAATTTTAATAAAAAGATGATCTGGACCAAAATAAAGATGCAAATAATAAAATTATTTGAAGTGAATTAAGCCCCAAAAGAAGCAATTATAGGCATTAACTTAATCATGAATATATTTTACAATATATTCAAGCATAAATAGAGAGTAGTTTCAGTATTAGACCTCCTCTCTAGGATACTGATAAAGCCTATAGCTAGAAATAACTTCAGTTAATGCCTTTGTTCTGGCCTAGATTTTCAACTTTCTTTATGGTCCTTACTCCTCATTGCCAGTCCACATTGTCTGTGTCTGTACTCCATGATGGTCTGATTGAAAAGCTGCTTCTGGAGACAGAGCTAAGTTTTGTGGCATTTAAAGTTCAAATGATCTGGGGGCACTATCTAAGAAGAATTTTTTAAAAATATGAAATTAGAAACAGTTGCTTGGAAAGAACCCAGGCATCCAAGGCATGCAATGAAGATAAGCTTCATTGGTAAGTCTGGTTTAGGATGTTTCCTCCTACAAAAAAGTTGTGCTTTATTTTCTTGCAAAGGAACAGTGCAGCCCTTAAAATATAAGCCTTCTGTCTTGACTATGGCTTAATAACCATATTTCTATTCCTTTTTCTCTTTCTATTTGCATTTCTGTTCCTAATTGTTATTTAACAATTTGAGATAACTTAAGAACTACAAGAATTGGAAGTCTTCTGTTTAATTCCTTTACAATGTGAAAGCCGTCTACTCTCAAAAACCATTCTTTGATAGTCTAAATCTTATTGTATACAATGATTTTATGCAGGAAGAAGTATCTTTCAGATGATTTTATTTTAACCTAGAGGACTCCTTTTCATCTTAATCCAGAGAATTTTCTTTAGTAGCCTTAAACTCTGTCTTGTGTTCTGGTGGATATCAGGTTTCATTACCTTTTCTGGCAGGAGTTTCTTCTGCTTCTCTGTAAATACACGAACGCAAAGAGGTGCATAAAAGGAGTTGTCCTGTTCAATCCTACTGGCAGCTACACATATGAGAATTGAAGGAAAGAAAAAGTAAAGGTTTTCTTCATATCTAAATTGTCTGAAGTGAAGACTTATAAATGGCTTGTTAAAAACATATACATTGAGAATTATCTTAGATAACTTCTGTTCTGTGCATTATGTATTATTCTGAAAGCTTGGAATAGAAAGTCATTCTTAATGTACATTAAGATAGATAGTAAAAATCATAATCGTTGAGATCAACTGGGCAATGACTGGTAACATGCTAGGACTTGATTCATAACAGACAAAAGATAGTTAACCTGTATGTCCACTGGCCATGGAATTTCTTTCTTAACATAATCTGAAATTTTTAGTTTTTGACCTTCGAGAACCAGTGTGGAAGGAGACTTTTTATTCAGTAAGATAATTACAGATTTGAAACTGCCATGTGCTTTACTAATGAGCCTGAATATTTTTAGCTATTGCAATTTGTTTTCTCCTAGGCGTTATTACACATAATCTACCCCAAATTACAAAGATTTTACTTGTGTTTTAAACATTAATCCATGCACTTATCTGTTCCATTTTAATAATGGCCTGGGCCAGAAGTATGCATGTTTTACACCACAGATTGCCAATATTTTGCCCAAATAAGAAAAAAGTTATAAATCAATATTTTTTTCTCTTTGTGTTGAGACATGGAAGATCAAGTTTTCATTTAATATTAATCTATTATTTACCTAACTATACATAATCTATATTATTTTATTGTGAAGATTTTGCACATGCATTACTCTCAAATTTGTCAAGGAAGACACGCTTATAGAGAAACAGCTCCACTGTGCAATGAGTGTCCTGATGACCTTGCACATTTCCATGTAGGTCACGTAAGTGAGGCTCATCTGCAGTCTGACACAATTCTTGAGAGAATGTTCTGGGGTTCTTTATGGAATAAGGAGAGACAAGCAGCCTAATGTGGAGTTGCCACCAGGCCTTTTCCAATTCATCTCTCTAGTTTCATTTGAACACAGGACTTTACACACTTTCTCTCTTAAAGGTACGTTTTCAGGCTTCTGTATAAGCCTTTAAAAATGCTTGGCTGTAATTCAGGGTTATTTTCTCAATGACAGAGTGACCTTTCCTTCCCTTCAATATACGTGCTTGGAGCTGCCAATGAGATTGGGCAGGACAACTACTTTGTGTACCTCTTTGTATGCCATCTGTCGTCTGACCTGTTTGGTGTCATCCCAGGGGACAAAGAATTCAGGGAACTGACATTATGCTGATCTTGTGTTTCCTGTCTGTGTAACAAACTGTCTGAATCCATGTGTTGTCACCTTACCAGCCAAATCCATGAAAGAGTGGTGAGTCATTCCGTTTGCTGCACTTGTGACCCTTGTGGTTGCATTAGCCATTGGATTGTTGGCGAGGGACTACTTGACTACTTGACAATGCCGTAACTCATTAATATAATGTTCTGCATTCAAGCATTCAATAAATGCCCGTAGCTTATTTATCTTACATGGTAGGTGTGATGTGTAGTTTGAAGATCACAATATATGTAAATTTCAAGCTGTATATATTGATGTTATTAAATGTATATTTCTTTATCTTTAAAATAAAAATACCACTAAAAATGCTTATGTCATAAATGAAGATAAACTGAAATAATAATAGATATCATTTTTCAGTACTTACCAGTTATAGGACTCTGTTCCAAATCCATTATGCATGCTAACTTATTTAATCCACACAGCAACCATAAATTTGGCACTGTAATTATACTTATTTCACAGATGAAGGCACATGAGATTATGTAACTTGTCCAAAGTCACATATGTACAGCCGAGATGAGGACCCAGGTATTCTGACTTGAGTCACTTTTAATTACTGTATTAAGTTGTGCCTGTAGTTAATGAATGTGAAGCTCCCAAACATTACCATTTCAATGGTAGCACAAAGAAACTTCACGACCACTGTTCATGGAAATATCTGCTTCTACAAATTAAATACAGAGAAAGGGATTTTCTTTTCTCAATTCCGGAGATAAGTTGTTGGAGCCTTCCGGTGAAAACATGCCCAACACTTATTTCACATCAATATTTTCTTGTACAGATGGAATTTCTATAATATAGTATACTGTTTTCACTGTTCCTTTGTTACATGTTGGCTATAGCAGCTCCGCTATCCCAAGGGGCAACAGACATATGTCCACAAAACTGCTCCAGAATACCAGAACTCTTTTTTTTTCGTATGATTCATAGTATATAGGTTATAATTTTGTCTTTAAGAGCCATGTTTGGTGACAGCCTGTTATAGAATTGCAGCTAGTAGTTATATGATTGGGTAAATGTCATGATGTAGGCATATTCTATATGCTGTCCAACATGACCGTAAAAGTCATTTATTTGAACTTTTTTGCTTTGGGCTAAAGTAGATTTCTGCATGCTTCTAGATATCAATTACTGTGCTATCTTAACTGTCTGGAAAGATAAAAAAAAACTTAATTAAAATTTGCAGGTTCAGTAATATCATGACTACTTCTATGGACATTTAAAAAGGCATTTCGGAGAATGTGTTTAGGTTCTATAGCTAGGTTAACTCTCGGGAACAAGAGCCCATATTTATTCAACTTTTGTCAAATGCTGTACTGTCATGGTTCAAAGCTCCTAAATTAGTCTCATCCACTATGCATTTTGTTAGTTCAAGTTCATGCATTTTATGGTAGAATTTGATATGCTACATTTTGTGTGATCTAAGGGCAAAAAGTGGGAGGAGAGGGAGATTTTATTACTTTCTAAGTTTAGCTCAAAATTTGTTCAGGAAATACAGACTTAAAAATTGTTATAGGATATTGGCCATTGCAAAACAAACAATTTTTTAATTACTCAAAGTATATAATTCAAGAGAACTTTAAAATGATAAAAATTATGGTTATCTAAATTATCAGTAGTGTATTTGTGGTGCAGTTTATGGAATAATATCCTTTGAGGTTATACATGAGTACTCTGCTCTAGAAAACGTTAAAAAGGCCTCTTCAAATCACAAGCTTTCAATTCCCAAATGGCTACATAAAAATCTCACAAATATTTATGTAATGTTATTGTAGTTTAAAATTACTTTTATGAATGACACGCTTTGGAAGAAATTTATCAAGTAATTTTTTACATAACTTAGAAAGTTTGTAATTGTCAAAAATATGTATGTCTAATTTACTTCTGCTCTATGCTTGTCAATTGAATTGAAGGTATATATATATATATAATGTAAATGACTATTAGCTAATTCAATTTATTACTAGGCTCTAGGGGGCTATTTACAATTGTTTAATTTCAAAATTCCCATTAATCATTTTAATACAGCTTAATTTACATTACATTATGGACCTGCCAACGAGTGCTTGTATGCTTCGTTTCTATCATTCTGACTGGAAAAAAAAAGTACTTTTAGTCACCATATACACGTGGTGTTGCAATTAGAGAAAGACAATATTGCTACTATATCACTACTATGATGATTACTACTACTAATTTCACTACTACTTGTCATTTATTAAGTAATTGTACATGCTCAGCCTGATTCTAGACTGGAAAAGTCTAGAATCTATCATTCTGATTGGAAAAAAAAAAAGTACTTTAGTCACCATTTACAAAAATGGTGCTGTAATTAGAGAAAGACAATATTACCACCATGATGATTACTCCTACTAATTCTACTATTAGTTGTAATTTATTAAGTAATTGTACATACCCAGCCTGATTCCAGACATTTTAAATCTATGATTTCTAATTCTCACTAGCAAAAGATTATTTTATTTAATTCACTAATAAGGAAACAGAGGCACAGGGTTAAATAACTTATCAAAAGTCACTTTGCTTTAAGTGGCAAAACGGATTTTGAAGCCAGATCAGTTTGACTCCAAACCCATGTTCTTTGTGTAGAGAGTTGGCATATAAAGGGGCACCTTGGTTGGTCATTGTGCTGATCCACGAAGGGTGGCATTTTCTTGGTTAAGTCCTCTAATTCAGAACCACTTTGTAGGATATAAAACTCAACTTTGTGAAAGCTTTTTGGTGGATTTACACATGACAGATAAAATTGGTTACTATGTGTATTAATTTATTGGAAAGCAGATATCTTTTATTCCAATGATCAGAATATTCATAATTATTCTTATGTAATTCCTGACATGAGGATATTAGGGATATCAAATCAGTAATAAGAAGGTGCTTAGTGATCTAAGAGTCAGAGTAAAATGAGATAAATAATCTTGAAAGATTTTTTTTTCTAGGCCATAAGGGAACTTTCAATGTTCCCTCCTCCCAGGGCTGATTCCCCAACACATAAATACATACGTAGTAACAAACCACTTCGGAATGAAGTGAACAATTCTGTTAGAGAGGTTCTGTGTATCTATTCCATCTAGAGCTTTTTATTTTTAGAATTTCTTTTTTAGACTTACAAGTAACCATTTAAAATAAAGTATTTTAAACCAAGAACTATACAAAGTTAGATACTGAATTGTATTTTTTAGTTTGAATCCCATGTCCTATTCTCCTCTCAGGGATCTGTTATCAGAATTGGAATTTGAATATTTCAAAATATTTGAATATTTCAAAAACCTCTTAACAACTAGTTTAAGTACATAAATGCTACCTTTTACACTGGCTGGTAATTTAATTTCAGATACTGTGTTTAAGTTTTTGAACTACTCTACAGTTGTTTTTATGGTCTAGCATAAAAATTGGAGTTGTTGAGTTAGTTTCCTAAACTTATCCATTAGATATTGAGACAATTGTAGACATAACAAGTAAACCATCTGTACTCATATTTTGTAGGGCTAGAAAATAACAACTGGTCATTATAGAATATACAGTTTAAAGTTTGTACCTAGTTTGAAAAGAATATAGAACCAATGTAATGATCAAAACTCTAAGGTACTATTTTAATTCATTAAAATTTACTGAATATTTACTCAATAATATCCACCATGGGCCAAGCACTGTACTAGGCAATTGGGATATAGTATCCCCAAGACAGTGATAAACTCCCTGATTTCAAATAACTCACAGTCTAAGGAAAATGTGAAAGGGTTAAAAAGCAATTTTAATAGCATGTGATAAAAACTGTAAAAACAGAGGAGGCTTCCCAGAGAAAATCATTTCTAATTAAAAGTAAGGGATGAGTAGGATTTAGTTTGAAGTAACTAGGGGGATTACTAGTTACTTGTGATTACTTGTGAATGGGGGAGAAAGCGTTCTTTTGAGGGGTAAGGGCAACTGCAAAAGTCCAGTGCCAAGTAGAAGTAGAATATGCCTTTGGAAGTCCAAATCATTTGGCTGCTGTTCCCTGAGATTGGAAACAAAGAGGATGAAGAAGGCTGTGGACTGAGTGGATGGAGTAAATGGCATCTGCTCAGAAATTTATATATATATATATATATATATATATGTGTGTGTGTGTGTGTGTGTGTGTGCGCATAGAGGTTTATATATATATTATATTTTTATATCTCTATATGTAGAGAGAGGTGTGTGTGTGTGTGTATATATATATGTATCTGCAGCTAAGTTAAGCGAGCCAGTTTGGAAATATAGATTTGGGAATCTTAGAATGACAAATGAAAAGAGAAGGTGTTGAAACTTAAAAACCTATTATATATTAGCATATTAAACACTCTAGAAAAGACAGAATTTCTCACAGGCCTAAACTTCTTAAGAAGTTTTATAATATGAGTGTTAGATAAGAGATAAACCAAGAAGTTAATACCAAATTCTGGGGGCTGGGAGAAGTTCAGAGAAGACAGAGATTTAAATGGGTTGAAGCTGTCATGGAAGAAATTTTTCAAAAAAATAAAATTATGTATGTGCATGTATGTGTTTGTATACATATATAATTTTATTTGGGACATTTGCCATTTTAGTATGAATATATATAATGTCCAAACTAAAATGTTAAATGTCATTTTGACTAGGAAAATGTAAAAATGTCTAAAGTATAAATATTATATTCTTAATTGTATCTCTAGGAATCTTTGTGGCCGAATTAACAAATGATATTCAACAAGGCCCCAAATATTTACTTTTAAACAATTTGTTTATCATTCATGAACAGTGTTGAAACTTTAACAGTCTGTATAACTTAGAAGTTGTACAGGGTGGTCACATTTTATGCAAGTGTATGTTCCTGAAGACATCATGATTCAAGCTCATAAATCATGTCTACATTTCCTGTGGAAATTAATGTAAAGCAGTGGGGGAAAGTATTCTTAAAGTTCATAGATACAGAATAATAGGGGTTGTTTCTACTTTAATGCTGCTTTTATAAAATTTTCAGCATTATTCCCAATATTTTATAGATTATTCTCTTCTAAATTAACAGTAAAGCGCATCATGGTTGTTAGCACTTTCATTGTGTTTTACCACAATCTAACTTTCATTCCAAAGATTTATTTTTATTTTTCTGACATTAGCATCACCACCATTTTATGAGCCCTTTCATGCTTGGAAGATATTTTTATAACAAAATACGTGAACTATAACTACGGAAACAATGAGGATAATAGTAAAGTAATGGTGAGCACCCTTGCCTCTCCAGAGTCTATTCTCAACTCAGAGCTTGAATAATCCTTTAAACAGATACACCCTAGGACCCCTGCATATCTGTACCTTTGGTAGGCCTTTGCTCAGAACTTCAGTAGAGTAGAGTAGAGCAGAACAGAGCACAGTGCAGCTGAAGTTGAATGAGTAAGGAGGAGAAAAGGATGGGGTGAGGGCAGAGAGATAAGAGTCTACCAGGTAGGGTTCTGTGGGCCATTACAAGGACTTTGGTTTTACTCAGAATGAGATGGAAAGTCATTAAAGGATTCTGAACAAAGGCTTGTCAAAGGGACAAACATATAGTGATCCTAGAACATATATCATTAAAAGCTCGTTAAGGCTCTGAGTTGCAAATAGACTCTGGGGAGCAAAAGTGGAAATGAGTTGTGAGTTTGCTACCATGGCAATTAAGGCACCCCAGCTGCAGTGTTCCCCTTGCCATTTCCCCCAATAGGCCAAACACATCCTCCCACCCTGTATGTGCTATTCCCTCTGCCTGCAATGCTTTTTCCCAAGTATCTTCATAGTTGCCCATTTACTTCCTTTAGATCTCTGCTAAAAAGTGACTTTTAATGAATATTCCCTCAATACTTTCTATCTTCGTTTTCTAATTTGCTTATTCTTCTTAGCACTTACAACCATCTGACTTATTGTTTAATATACCACTGTTTTAAAATAAAAACAAAATTCTAGAGACAAAGTTTTGTTTTGTTGTGCAGGTTGGTCTCTAACTCCAGGCCTCAAGCAATCCTCCAACCTTGGCCTCCCAAAGTGCTGGGATTACAGGCTTGAGCCACCATGCCTGGACTAATCTATTTATTTTTCTATACTTGTTTATTGTCTTTTTTTTTTTTTTTTTTTTTTTGAGATGGAGTCTCGCTCTGTCGCCCAGGCTGGAGTGCAGTGACTGGATCTCAGCTCACTGCAAGCTCCGCCTCCCGGGTTCACGCCATTCTCCTGCTTCAGCCTCCCGAGTAGCTGGGACTACAGGCACCCACCACCTCGCCCGGCTAGTTTTTTGTATTTTTTAGTAGAGACGGGGTTTCACCGTGTTAGCCAGGATGGTCTCAATCTCCTGACCTCGTGATCCGCCCGTCTCGGCCTCCCAAAGTGCTGGGATTACAGGCTTGAGCCACAGCGCCCGGCCTTGTTTATTGTCTTATTCGCTCAGGAGAATAGATACATTATGAAAAAAGCAGTTATCATTTTTCTGTTTCTTGCTTTTTTTTTTTTTTTTTATGGCTGGATCTCTAGCACAGAGCACAGTGTTTGGTACATAGTAGATGCTCAATAAATATTTGTGAGATGAATGAAAGAATATCACTTAGAATCACTCCATAGTGTTTCTCTTGCAAAGTGTAGTGTGCCAAAGGCGGGGGGTTATTTCCAGTTAAAATGTAGCTATAAGCCCATGTGGCATTTCAAAATAAACATGATTTACAACCAATTTGGTTCACATCTTTGAAATTATGTAATTACTATTTTTACTGAGTTATTTACATAAATTAAAAGTGTTTACATAAAGTGAGAATTAATATTTTAATTATTAAGATATTTCAAATGTGCATGATTTAAATTAATATAAAATAAAACTCCATATATATAATCTACCACAAGAGGATTTTTCCTTTCAATTGTTGCTTTTTAGAGCACTTTTTCTACAAATAAATGTAAGCAAGCAGACCTACAGAATGAAAACAAAAGCCTCTATTGTAATAATAACAGTAGGGGAGAAAATAGGAGCAGTGAGAGAAAAACAGAGAATGGCAAACACCAATAAAGGAATAATAAAAATTAAGACACCTTTAGGTGACAGCCTGTTAACAATCAAACCACCTGTAGAGTGACAATCTTCTCAGTAATTTTATAACACATAGACTTTCCTTTAAAAGTTAAACTTTAGGTTGAGCATGGTAATTGCTGCCTATAATCCCAGCACCTTTTGGAGGTTAAGATGGGAAGATAGCCTGAAGCCAGAAATTCAAGGTGATTCTGGACAAAAAAGAATCTCAGACCATCCCCTCAGCCATCCCCCTCCCCGCAACACTCCTCTGTCTCTCAGAAAAAAAAAAAAAAAAAAAAAATTAGCTATATACGCTGGTGGTGGTGTGCACCCGTAATTTTGAGCCCAGGAGTCCAAAGTTAAATTGAGGTATGATGGAGCCACTGCACTTAGCCTGGATAACAGAGCAAGACTCTATCTGAAACAAAAAAAAAAAAAAAAAAAAGGGAAAAGAAAGTGTTCAGAAATGTTTTTAACTGGTTTGTCTAAAAATATACACGCAGGATCACATTTTTTTTTTCCTTTTTTAAGAAAATTTCCTCAGAAGAACACTGTTTCCCAACTCTGATCACAGCTTATCTTCTTTAGAACCATTAGTGTTGCTCTGAAGAATTCAGGAGGGTCTACTTGCCATTCTCCAGCTGATCCTATAATGCATAATCTCTTAGCATGTTTCCCTATACTGCAACCTCTTCCCTAAATTCTTTGGATTTCTTAATCCCACCCCATTAGTATACAAGACAGAGAATGTAAAGCTACAATATATGGTGAAGAATCCTCAAGGAATCTCAACCCCATCAACTGTTCCTAAGAAACTATTATGGTGAAGACTAATGAAAGGAATAGTTTTTTATTTACATCCATGCAGACCTTAGGTCTGTTGAAATAAAATTTGGTGTTTACATGTCTATTATACCTGGCTAATAATTTGTCTAATGAACATAAGAACCATAATGAAATGAGATTTTTTTAATCAGGAAAATCAAAGGCATTATAGAATTGTTTTAGCAGGTTGTGTTTTATGCCTTTAAAACCTGATTTGGTTCTCTTTATCTGTGGGCTTTCCTCAACTTCTATAGGCAAAATTGGTTATTTCATTCACAGTACTCCCACCAAACTTGTTCATGTTTGTTTTTATGGCACTTAGCGCATCACAATGCAATTTATCATTTAATCTATTTGTTTAATTCTTCTTACTCCCAGCAAATAGCAAAATGACTGCTTTGTAATAGAATTTGTATTATTCTATCACTGGTTTAAAGTGTAATATTTTAATTCAGAATACTTTATTTTAGATTCTTAGATTTATGTCACATAAGTGAAATTTGAATGTATTTTGTTTTATATTGACAAATTGTGTATTTTGTATGCACTCTTGCAGTCCAGTAGATAAAGAAGGCACATTCTGAATTTAATTTCATTAGCTAGAATCTGTAATGGGAATATAAAATGACTCAACATGTGTTGTTGCCAGCAACAAATGTCACCCTAGTACTGAGTCAGATCTAGTTTGAATGGCACAGCCATCTAAAAAGTCAATAGTCTATTATAGAGCATGTTTTGGAGCAAAGCATACAGCTAAACACTTTCAATGCTTAGCTATTATGCTTCTCATGATTTATTTTAAAATTTTTAGACTTTTGTTATAGAAATTTTAAGTTCCCATTGAAAGTTGGACTACTCTTCTCTAAAGAACCTTTTATGTCTCTTTTGGCTATTAACATAAAGAAGACAATAACATTTAATTCATTATTAAAATTAAAGTAGTAAAACCCAAGATGGTTTATTTCCTTGAATCAATTTGGTACATTTCAGAGAATGTCAATATTCTCCATGTTACCTATAAGAAATGCTTTTGGGAAGATAGTCATCAAGCAGATATACCTTACTGACCTGGATATGGTTTGGGATTGGGAGTCTTGCTCCTAATTTTTGTATTCACAGATGTAAAGTCAAGGTTACCTGCATTATGAGTGGCATTTCTTAGTCACTCCATCTCCATGAAACTTGAAACACTTGAGCTAAAATGTGTCATAATGAAGAATTGTTCACATACTGATTTTGTTTTCTCTTCATATAATTATTATACAAAAAAAGCTTTAGCCCATAGTAAATCCTCTCACATCTTAAAAATTCATCTATAATGTCACATTTTCCAAGAGTTATTGTTTGCTTTATAGTATTTAATTATTGAATACTTTGCATGATGCATTTCAATTCAACTCGAAGATATAGAGAAAGAAAGCATGAAACTTCTCTCTGAATTGAAATAGTGACATTTAATACATTGACCAAAGAGAAGGCCATCATTGCAGGCTCAGTATACTCCCAGAGCATGAAGTCCACTCCATTCAGCCTCCAGAGAAGAGCTAAGAGATGAAAATCAGAAGATGGTGCTCAGCTGATGAGGAGGCGGTCAGACATAGAGACATTACTCACGTGCCTTTTTATGTTTATTTGTTTTCTTTCATTTTGCGAAGCATTAGGAAAAAAGACCTGTTTTGTGAATTCTGCAGAACTCAAAAATTGCTAGCAGAAATGGTCTTTGGACATTTATTTATTGGTTAATAAGATCATATACAATTGTCTTCTTATTTTATTTTATTACCAGTAAGAAGAGAATAAAAAGTGAAATCAGCAACAATGTATATTTCAAACAGCTGGAGAAGTCTCATATTGGTCGCTGCCATTTGAAATGTGATAGTGGGAACTAGGGAAATATTAGAGAATGGAGATCGTATTTGAGACCCAAAGGACAGGGGGCGAAAGAGATCAATACATTCCTGTACTTTTTGCTGAAGCTCCTTAACATTGTGTTTTTTTAATTATTATTTTAGCTTTATTGAGGTATAATTGACAAATAAAACTTGCATATATTCAAGATATGCAATGTAATGCTTTAATTATACATCTGCATTGTGAAATGATTGTAATAATCAAGCTAATTTACGTATCTATCCCCTCAGATCATGTGCCCATGATGAGAATATTTAAGATCTCTCTTCAGCAAATTTTAAGATTATAATACAATGTTTTTAACTATAGTAACCATGCTGTGTGTCTGGTCTCCAGAAATTATTCATCTTACAACTGTAAATTTGTACCCTTTGGCCAACATCTCACCATTTCCCCTACCCCCACCTTTGTTAACTAACCTTCTACTCTGTTTCTGTGAGTTCGACTTTGTTAGATCCCACATGTTAGATCTCCCACAGGAGATCATGGAGTATTTGTCTTTGTGTGTCTGTCTTATTTCACTTTCCATAATGTCTTCCAGGTTCATCCATGTTGTTGCAAATGTCAGGATTTTCTTCTCTTTAAAGGCTAAATAATATTCCATATTGAATAATATTCCAAATATGTATCACATTTTCTTTCCCATTCATCCATCAATAGACAGTTAGGTTGGTTCTTTCTATATCTTGGCAACTGTGAATACTACTGCAATAAACATGAGCATGCAGATATCAGTGATTTTATGTCCTTTGGCTATATACCTTGAAGTGAGATTGCTGGATCACATGGTAATTCTATTTTTAATATTCTGAGGAACCTCCTACTATTTTGTATATAGCTGTGCCAACTTAAATACCCACCAACAATGTATAAAGGTTCCCTTTTCTCCATATCTATGCCAACACTTGTTATCTTTTTACTTTATTATAATAGACATGCTAACAGATGTGAGGTGGTATCTCATTGTGGTTTTGATTCATATTTCTCTGATGATTAGTGATGCTGAGTACCTTTCCATAGACATGTAGACCATTTGTATGTCTTCTTTGGAGACATGTCTACTGAAACCTCTAGCACATTACCTAATAGGGTTGTTTGGGGTTTAAAAAATAAAACCATATGAGTTTCTTGAATATAATATATATTAACCCTTTGTCAGGTATGTGTTTTGCAAATATTTTCTTCCTTTTTTTTTTTTTTTGAGACAGTATCTCGCTCTGTCACTCAGGCTAGAGTATGGTGGTGCGTCCTTGGCTCACTGCAACCTCTGCCTCCCAGGTTCAAGCGATTCTCCCGCCTCAGCCTCCTGAGTAGCTAGGATTACAGGCATGCGCCACCATGTGTTGCCTTTTCATTTTGTTGATTGTTACCCTTGCTGGGCAGAAATTTTTAGTTTGATGTAGTTCCATCTGTTTATCTTTACTTTTATTGTTTGGGTTTTTTGTGTTTTATCCAAAAAATCATCTCTGAAATTACAATTATAGAGCACTCTTTCTGTTTTCTATTAGAAGTGCTAAGGTTTCAGGTCTCATAATTAAGTCTTCAATTCATTTGGAGTTGATTTTTGTGTATGTGTAAGATAAAGAGCCAATTTCCTATTTTTGCATATGAGTATTAGCTTTTCTAACACCATTTATTGAAGAGACTCTTCTTTTCTCTTCATGTATTCTTAGAGCCTTTGCCGAAAATTAATTTATCATATATACCTGGGTTTAATAGTTTTCATGCCAGTATGCCGGTATTGTATTGTTTTGAAATCAGGAAGTATGATGCCATCAATTTCATTCATTTGGCTCTATATTAATTTTAGTTTGATTTTCTAGTTCTGTGTAAAATGCTATTGGAATTTTGATAAAAATTGAATTAAATCTGTATACTGCTTTGGAATGTATAGATATTTCTACAATATTAAGTCTCCTTACCCATGAACACAGGATGTTAATTTATTCATAGCTTCAATTTTTTATTACTGTTTTACTGTTTTCAGTATGCCTTTCACCTCCTTGGTTAAATTTCTACCTAAGTACTTTATTCTTTTTTATACTATTATACATGGCATTACTTTCTTAATGTCTTTTTTGAATACTTCATTGTTACTATATGGAAATACAACTAATTTTTGTATGTTAATGTTATGTCCTGCAATTTTACTGCATTAATTTATTAGTTCTACCAGTTTTGTTGGTGGAGTCTTTAGAGTTTTCTCTATGTAAGATGATGTCATCTGCAAAGACAATTGCCTTCCTCTTTTATGATTCAAATGGTTTTTATTTATTTTTCTTTACTAGTTGCTCTGGCTAGAACTTTCAGTGCTACAGTGAATGGAATTGGTGAGAGTGGGCATTCTTGTCTTGTTCCTAATCTTGTTTGACAAGCTTTCAACTTTCCAATGTTTGATGTCTGCTGTGGGCTTCTGATACATGACCTTTATTGTGTTTAGGTGCATTCTTTCTATTACCTCATCTTTTGGAAATTTTTATCATGAAAGGATATTGAATTTTGTCTAGTGATTTTTCTGCATCTATTGAGATAATTTTGTCATCCATTTTGTTAATGTAATATATCACATTTATTATTATCTATACAGTAAACTGAAATATATTACATCCCAGGGATAAATCTAACTTGATCATGGCACTGTTGAATTTGGTTTGTTAAAATTTTTTGAGGATTTTTGAATCTATGTTCATCATGGATATTAGCCTGTAAATTTTTTTGGTAGGATCTTGTCTGTCTTTGGTGTCAGGTTAAAATTGGCCTTTTAAATGAATCTGGATGTGCTTTCTCCTTTTCAGTTCTTTAGAAGAGTCTGAGAAAGATTGGTATTAATTATTCTTTAAATGTTACATAAAATTCTACAGTGAAATTATTAGTTTCTGAGCTTTTCTTTGATGGGTGATTTTTAATTATTGAATCAGATTTCTCACTCATTAATCTATTTATATTAATATTTCTTTGTAAGTCTTCGTAAGTAGTGTTTTTCTTGGAATTTATTCGTTTATTCCAGATTATCCAATTTGTTGGCATATAATTGTGATGGTAGTCTCTTATGATTATATGTCTGTGCTATTAGTTTTAATACCTCCACTTTCATTTATGATTTTATTTGAGGCTGCTCTCTTTTCGTTAGTGTAACTCAAGTTTACAAATTTAGTTTATTTTTTCAAGAAACCAACTCTTGGTTTGTTGATTTTTTTACTCTTTTTCTAGTCTCCGTTTCATTTATTTCTGCTCTGATGTTTGTCTTTTTCCTTTCACTAACTTTGAGCTTAGCTATTTTTTTTTTTTTTTATTAGCTTGAGGGGTAAAGTTAGGTTGTTTATTTGAGATCTTTCTGTTTTCTTCATGCAGCCATTTATCAATGAAAACTTCTCTCTTGGACAATGCTGCATCCCATAAGGTTTTGTATGTTTCCTCCTTCATTTGCCTGAAGATATTTTTAAATTTTCCTTTTGATTTCTTCTTTTAACCATTTATTGCTCACAATCATGTTGTTTAATTTCCATGTATTTGTGAATTTTCTAGTTTTCCTCCTGTTACCAACTTCTAGTTTTATACCATTAAGTTGAAAAAGGTCCTTGATATAACTTCAATCTTCTTAAATTTGTTCAGACTTGTTTTGTGGCCTAACATGTGATATGTCCTGAAGAATATTCCATGTTCATTTAAGAAGAATGTGGACTCTGCTGCTGGTGAATGAAATGCTATATCTGTTAGGTTCATTTGGTCTATAGGGTAGTTCAAGTACAGTGTTTCTTTGTTGATTATCTGCCTGGATGATCTGGGGTTCTGGAGGCAAGGCATCCCATACATCTCATGGTAGCCTCTCTGTTGGAGTCAATGGAGCTATTAGTAGCTTCTGCAGCCTCCCTTCTCTCCTGCCAGCCTCTCCCAATTACTGAGCAGTGTCAACCACTTCTGGATTCTAGGTGAAGCAAGAAAGAAATGGGTCTATTAGACAGTGTTCTGTATGCTGGAGGTGTCAGGCACTCAGTCACTATGCTTTTACTTTCCATGTAGGAGAAATCATGGCCTGTGGGGGCTTCTCTTAGCATCGAGCTGTGCCACCTGGGGTACAGGTGACATAGGCAACCTGGTGCTTTTCTTCCTTTGATAAGTCAATTTTTGGATTTTATGATGCCACAGTCTGTTGGAACTTCTTCACTGGACTTCCAGATTTCCACAACGGTACTTTTGTTTGTAGATACTTGTTTAAGTTGATGCTACTTCAGAGGATGATGATAGAAGCTCCTGTTTCACCATCCTGTGCATCTAATTAGCTAGTGCTGCTTTAAGTGTGAGGTACAGAGCCATATCTCTGCTTTAAAGGCCTAAACTTATTAGAATGAAGGGCAGGATTGACAAATTATGCTAGAAATTCTTTGTGATAAATTAACTGCAATTAAGCATAATATAAATTAATTAGGATTACATTTTTGTAAAATGAGCCTTGAAACAGGTGTTTTTTCCAACTTTTATTTTAGATTCAGGGGGTACATGTGCAGGTTTGTTACATGAGTAAATTGCATGTCATGGCTATTTGGTGTACAGATTATTTCGTTCCCAGTTAACGAGCATAGTACCTAATAGGTAATTTTTTTAATCCTTGCCTTACTCCCACCCTTCACTTTGTGTCTACTGTTCCCTTCTTTGTTTCCATGTGTACTCAGTGTTTAGCTCCCACTTATAAGTGAGAACATGTGGTATTTGACTTTCTGTTCCTGCATTAATTTGCTTAAGATAATAGTCTCCAGCTCCTTCCATGTTGTTGCAGAGAACATGATTTCATTCATTTTTATGACTACGTAGTATTCCATAGTGTATATGTATCACATTTTCCTTGTGCAGTCCACTGTTGATGAGCATCTAGGTTGATTCCATGTCTTTGCTACTGTGAATAGTGCTGCAATGAACATACGTATGCATGTGACTTTTTGGTAGAACAATTTATATTTCTTTGAGAAAATACTCAGTAATGGGCTTTCTGGGTCAAATAATAGTTGTATTTTAACTTCTTTGAGAAATATCCAAACTGTTTTCCAAATGACTGAACTAACTTACATTCTCACCGGCAATGTGTAAGCATTCCCTTTTCTTTAAAGCCTCACCAGCATCCATTATTTTTTGACTTTTATTAATAGCTTTTCTGGCTGGTGTGAGATGATATCTCATTGTGGTTTTGATTTGTATTTCTCTAATGAGTCATGAATTGGATATTTTTTATATGCTTATTGGCCACGTTTATGTCTTCTTTTGAGAGGTGTTTGTTCATGTCCTTTGCCAATATTTTAATAAGGTTGTCTGTTTTTTGCTTGCAAACTTAAGTTTCTTACAGATTCTGGATATAGACCTTTGTCAGATTCAGTTTGTGAATATTTTCTCATATTCTGTCAGTTGTCTGTTTACTCAGTTAATACTTTCTTTTGCTTTGCAGAAGCTCTTTAGTTTAATTAGGTTCTCTTTCTTAATTTTTGTATTTCTTTCTATTGCTTTTGGCATCTTCATTATGAAACCTTTGCCAGGGTTAGGTAATGGTGTTTCTTAGGTTTTCTTTCAGAACTTTTATAGTTTTAGGTTTACATTTAAGGCTTTAATCCATCCCGAGTTGTTTTTTGTATATGATGAAAGGGGAAAGAGTCCAGTTTCAATCTTCTCCATATGCCTAGCCAGTTATCTCAACACTATTCATTTTTTGCATAGGGAATCCTTTCCCTTATGCTTGTTTTTGTTGGCTTTGTCAAAGATCAGATCATTGTAAGCATATGGCTTCTCTTTTGGGTCCTCTAACCTGCTCCATTGGTCTATGTTTCTATTTTTATATCAGTACCATGCTGTTTTGTTTATTTTGAACTGTAGCTATTCCTATCAAACTATCAATGACATTTTTCACATAATTAGAAAAAAACTACTGTAAAAATTCATATTGATGCAAAAATAAAAAGCCCAAATAGCCAATGCCATCCTAAGCAAAAAGAACAAAGCTGGAGGCATCACACTACCTGGCTTCAAACTGTACTGCAAGCAGTTCTTAAGGTCTTCTGGGCTTTTGGAATATTTACTATGAGTAATGCACTAAAAATCTCCCTTGCCCTTCTACCTTCCAAGTGAAAAAATGTTCATTTAACTGAAAATTTGCATATTAGTTTGAAAAATGTTAAATAATGTTAGTTTTGGAGAGCATAAGTGGGAATGCATGATGATCTTACTTTGAAAAAAATTTAATATTATTTATTCAATAAAATCTGAATCAGTATTCAGCTTAAGTGACTTAATGAAGATTTCATTTCTCATAAAGTAACTTCTAACCTGGTTTTATTTGATTTTTGTTTGTTTGTTACCAATGCCTTAACTTACCTAATATATTCCTTACACATTCATCATACAGTTGACACTTGAACAATACAAGTTTGAACAATTCAGGTCCACTTATATGCAATTTTTCTCTGATAAATATATTAGAAAACTTTTTGGAGATTTGTGACAATTTGAAAAAACTCACAGATGAACCAAACAAACAAACAAACAAACAAACAAAAAACCTCCTAACCTAACCTAAAAGTAAGAGAGAAAAACACAGATATGCCATGAATGCATAAAATATAGGTAGACATCAGTCTATTTTATCATTTGCTACCATAAAATGTGTACAAATCTATTATAAAAAGTTAACATTTTTCCAAACTTACCCACATAAACACTTATAGGCCGTGCATGGCACCATATGAAGTGGAAAGGAATGTAAATAAATATAAAGATGCCATATGAAATCACAACTGCATAAAATTAACTATGGTACATACTGTACTACAGTAATAATTTCTTAGCCACTTCTTTATGCTATTATGGTGAGCCCAAGTGTAACAAGTATTTGCTTAAAGTACCATACGGTGTCAGTCATCTTCACACGAGCAATTTTTTTCTCCAGTACACTGCATAGTGCAGTAAAATGTGATTTGTGTAAGTTATAATTTTTTGTTGTTGTTGTTGTTTAACGCAATACCATAAACTGAATAATGCCATGGATATGAAGTGACACTAGCAATGCTGGAAGTACTCCCAGGAAGCAGAAAAATGTCACAATATTACAAGAAAGACGTGAATTGGGCCGGGTGCAGTGGCTCACGTCTGTAATCCCAACACTTTGAGAGGGCGAGACGGGTGTTTCACTTGAGGCCAAGAGTTTGAGACCAACCTGGCCAACATGGTAAAAGCCCTTTATTACTAAAAACACAAAAATTGGCCTGTCATGGTGGCATGCACCTGTAGTCCCAGCTACTGGGGAGGGTGAGGCATGAGCAAAGATAGTGCCACTGCATTCCAGCCTAGACGACAGAGCAAGACTTTGTCTCTCTCCCCAGCTCACCAGCAAAAAATGTGAATTGCTTGATATGTACCATAGATTGATGTCTGCAGCTGTGATGGCCTAGCATTTCAGACATTTGATTCACCTTGTAAGCTGATAACATAAACTTACAGTATCAATAAATGCAGTACTATAAATATATTTTCTTGATAACATTTTTGCTCTAGCTTACTTTATTGTAAGAATATAGTATATAATACATATAACATACTAAATATATGTTAATTGACTGTTATCAGTGATGCTGTGGGTCAACAGTAAGCTATTAGGAGTTAAGTTTTGGGAGAGTCAAAAGTTAGACACAAATTTTCTTTTCTTTTTTTGAGATGGAGTTTCACTCTTGTTGCCCAGACTGGAATGCAATGGCACTATCTTGGCTCACTGCAACCTCTGCCTCCTGGGTTCAAATGATTCTCCTGCCTCATCCTCCCAAGTAGCTGGGATTACAGGCGTCTGCCACCATGCCCAGCTCATTTTTGTGTTTTTAGTAGAGATGGGTTTTCACTATACTGGCCAGGTTGATCTCGAACTCCTGACCTCAGGCGGTCCACCCACCTCGGCCTCCCAAAGTGCTGGGATTACAGGTGACAAATTTTTGAAGCATGAAGAGTCAATCCCCTAACCCTTGATTTGCTCATGGGCTGATTATATTATAAACTTCTCTTTAAATGTGCTGAAAAAAATATTTTAAAAGTTTTGTTTGCTATAACATTGGATTGAATTAGATACTGGGGGTCTGTCAGTAATACAAAAAGCAGCCTAATATTTAAGAATGCTTGGCTTATTTGCTTCCTTATCTTTTCATTAAAAATTATTAGATAGACAGTGACCACTCTAAAGTAATAGAAGAAAATGCACAGGAAACTGTCTGCTCCCATTGGCTTCTTTTTCTCCTGCTCTACTCGAGAAATTTACTAAGGTTATGCTTAACCTGAAACTTGTGTCTCAATCTATAAATAGAAAAACTGTTTTTAACATCCCTAATACCTATGGTTTAAGATTAAGTATAATTTTAAGTATTTAATTAACTCATTGCAGAGAGCATATTTCCATGGTGCCAAGGCAGTTATGAAATTGGAAGGGACACTATATAAAAATATTAATTGAACTAAGTAAAATTAAAAGTTACTCCTGCCTTTCCCTTTTTCCCCAATACCAGGAAAATTAATATGTTTAAATTGAATTGCCTTCTTTCCCCTGAATCTGCCTTTTCTCTTCTCAGCCAATCAAAATTCTACGCATTCTTCAAAGTTCAGCCAAAATGCTACCTTGTTGATAAAGCATTCTCTGACTTTTTCATCAGAAGCAATGTCTCTCTCCTTAAACCTGTAAACCTTATTTCTTACTTTCTTGCAACTTTTGCTTTGTAGCATAGTAATTTATAGAAATTCCTATAGTCTTTGAGAAAGTGAACTTCCTTGATTGTATGGTTGTATCTTATTTGCCTCTGAGTGGAAATATCATGTGGGGTTAAGTGTCTTGGATCTGGAGACAGACCCATCTGTGTTTAATGTTCACCCATTTTGTGATCTTGGGTACCTTATTCTACCACTCACATCTTCAAATTTGTCTTCTGAAACGCAAGTTTACTTCATTGAGAAGCGTATTTAAAGAATTTAGAATAGTAAGCACTTAATAGCTACTATTAGCTATTGCTATTGCTCATCTCAGCTTCAGATAAGGTGTGCATATAGTATGCAGAGAAATTAAAGAAATCTATTAATAAAAAATCCATACTAGATAAAAGATAATATATTAGATAAAGGAAGTATATTTTATTCTTGTTTTCAGCAATTACTACCTCTCACACTTCCAAGAATAATGAATCTCTCTTTTTCTTAGTATTCCTACCTCCTTGTTATTGAATTAACAGTATTTATTGGGTTTTCACGGCTCTAGAGAAGTATATAAGAATCATGGGATATAAGAAATATTATGACATGTTTCCTCACTCTCAGGATACTCAACACTACAATTTGGTTTGACCGTTTGACTAAAATACATGAAAACAAAACTGTTGCATAAAGGATTGCCTTCTCTTTGCATCACAAAAATGTATAAAATTATTTTAAAGAGGAAGGAATATTTATACAGAAACATTTTTGACATAGGCATAATTATTGTAATACCATTCTTACCGGTTGAGTTAAATGAGATAGTCAAAGGTCTACGCTCTAAAGGTCTTGTCATTATAAATGTATAATAATCTTGGCCCAATATGCAGTGTTCAAAAACTAATGAAAACAAAGCAATCTATTTTGAGCACAATGTTCATATTTTTTCATTGAATTTTAAATAAAAAGCCATTTATTTGAAAACTACCATAGAATTTGTTGTTATTTTTGAAGGATTTTTTATTATATATATGGTGTTCTATAGTAATAATTATAGTGTACATGGAATTTAAATCCGTGTCTTAAGTTATTATATTTAAAAATCACATAGATTTTTTTCAAGTGGCTTCTTAGCCTAGTTTTAAGTTATTAGATTTTCGGGTGTTCTGACTCAGAGATAGCATTTTAAAACCCCAGTCACCCTCCACCTCTGTACTATTCCTTTCGCTTAAAATATAAACGTCCTGAGATGTTTTTAATTCAAAACTAAACAAAAAATCAAAACAAAACCAAAGACAAAAACATCAAAAAACAAAAAACAAAAAAACCCTTCCTTCAAACCTATATCACCTCCCCTTTACAGAAAATATCGTAGTTCCTGTCTTCTCAACCTCTTAATTGCCCAAGTCAATGTACTCAGTTTTCCTTTTAATTAAACTCTGAGTTAACACTGATGGCAATTATTTTCTTACAACTATCCTCTCTTTACTATTCCATGATACCACCTTCTTTGAATGTCCCTTTTGTCTACCTGTTAAATTCTCTTGCTGAGCGTACCTTTGTCTTAGTTTGCTTCTCTTCTCAATATGTGTGTTTGTGTGTGTGTGTGTGTGTATATGTATACACACATATATATGTATGTGTGTGTATATATATATATTCTCTGGATAAACCTTTCTGTCTGTGGCTTTAAAAAATCAACCCCATGGGTACAAATATGCCTAGCTGCTTGGTGTACTTTACTTGACATCCAACAGGCATACCAAATTTATCTTGTGCAAAAATACATTCATCAGCATTATAATCAAAGCCACTGCTTGTCTTCTTTACCTTTCCCTCTCTTTCATGCCCCCACACCGAACTTGTCTCCAAGTTCTATAACTTTTACTTTGGCATCTCCTCTTCCTCCATAGTTGGAGTTCTCATCTTCTGTCTGTAACACTACAATAATCTTCTCTAGGATTTTCACCCTCTAGTAACCCTAGACTACAATTCATTCCTCATAGAGCTGCCCTAGTGGATTTTTCAAAGGTGGTCGTGTTTTTCTCTTTTTAAAACTCTTCTATGAATCTCTATTGCCTACAGGATAAAGTCCAAATGTCTTAGAATGGTGTATGAATTATTGGTTCTTCTAACTAATGTCAATTTGGTTTGCCTATTTATACTTTCATTCAAGTATTTCACTCTGCCTGGAATCCCTTCTTCATACATTTTGATTACCTTTGGAACCACATTTCTTACACAAATCAAGGATAACACAGTCATGAAATCTGCCCTAATGTAATTCTCTTGCGGTTCCTTTAAAATATACTACTTCTTCATTTTTGCCATTTCAGCCTATTACACGAACTTGTATCATACTAGAGACTACATGTTAGTGCATGTACCAGTTTCCACGTGTGCCTCTTTTTTGGAGTACATATCACACGAGGACGAGGACCTATCCCCAAGACCTAATACAGTATCAGGCATATCCATAGTTATTTTTATTAAGAACATTATTTTTAATATTTAACTCAGCACAGTACACCTTCAATATCTGTTCATGGAAAGAAGAAAAGATGAAAAGACAATGTCAGATTATAGGAAATAGTCAATATTTTTTAAAGAAAATGATATAATTTATTTTAAAAAGTTTTGAATTTAAACGTTTCAATTATGACTGCAATTCACACACAAAAATACAATTCTACATGGTAAAAAATGATTATAGAAAATGCATTAAAAACAAATGCTTAAGGGAAAAAAGTAACTATGAAACTTTTTTGAAATTCTTCAAAAAAATGTTTAAACTCTTGATTTATAAATAACTTTAAGTAGCACTAGTTTGCACATGGATACATACATGTATTTAGAGAGGCTAAAAGGAGAAAGCTAGTTAAGTATTATTATTGCCTACGAAGAACAAAAGAAAGAAAAAATAAGACTGTATGCAAGTAATACTAATGGATTCTGATATTCTCAGTAGGGGCATAAGGAAATTAATGTATCTTTCTACCCTACAATTTCTACCCACTTCTGAAAATCCAAGTATTATTAAAATACCTATTTAAGAAAATAAAATATTTTTGACTAAAAATTTCTGAAGAGCAAAGTGTTATTAATACTTTCAAGTTGAAAGGCATCTTAGGAGAAGTGCTCCAAAAAAAACAAAAAAACAAAAAAAAACTTAATAACACATTTTACCGTATTTCACAATTTTTAGATGTCCCATTTTAAAAAACTAACATTTGTGAAATATGTATGTATCTGACAATCAATGACTATTATAGTGTATTGCCAGCATTTTTGCTTTTTTAGAGACACATAACAATGCCTTTTATAATCAATGATATCCTAACTTAATAAAATAAAATCTAAATTATATTTGGAATATAATGGGTTCAACTAGCTGATAAAAATGAAAAAAACCTGAATTCACATGCAAAAAAGAAATGATTGATTTGGATTTGATCCTCACATGATCCTCTATGAGCAAAATCATGTATTATCATTATTTTTCTTCTGGTAATAATTAAACATATGGAAAAAATATATTTCTGCTTAATGCTACTCCTAATTTGACTTGCATACCATATATTTATGTTTAAAAACATTGTAAGTTTTCTGAACAATCTAAATCAAGTATATTTTGTCTGCTTTCACAAAACAGTTTGAAAATAAAGAGATTCAATTGTAATGCAAATTTTTTAAAAAGTAACTGTGAACTTTACTGATCTAGACATTTTTCAGATTTCCAGTCAAATTGCTGAAAAGCATTTTATCAGTTTATCTAAAAATATATGACTGTATGTACACAATAGATGCTACCAGATGTTCTTATCCCAGTAATGGAGATTAATGATGCATGGCTTGTCTGTTTTTCAGTTAGTATGAAAATATTGAAATTCAATGGGTATCCCTGCTCTAGTGAATTCTTCACTGTAGCAATGACTCTTATCATCAGATTTCAGTGCACATCTTTCCCACTCCAATCCAACTAAAGTCACATTTATCAACATACTATTTTCATATTCAGCAAAGAGTTTCATATTGGTAACTCAAATAGATATCTTAACCTGTGCATTTAAATAAAAAGGTATTTTATGTGAACAGGATTTGCTTTTCAGAAAAGTTGTCATATACAATGTATACACTGGAAATTGCACAGAAAATATTTATATGCTACAAAGAACACTAAGTACTTATTTTCCAAAAATATTTTCTTAACACTGCTAAATTATGTAATGTTTTCATATTACTAATTTTTATGATTTAAAGATGACACCACCTCCTAGTTCAAATTATAGAGAGGAAACATTACTACCTAGTTTTACACTGATTATTTTGTAAGAAATCCTTATTATCAAACATAGGCTTTATCACTTAGTGGCATCAGTTATCAAGAACATAAAACTCACTCTAGACCAAGACGTGAGAGAAACAATGTCCTGGGCTTATGTTAATGTAGGAAGAAGTGTGCTTACCTCACCTCCAGAAAATATTGCAACCCCTAAACTCTGAAGCAGTGGTTTCCTTACCCAAAATCTCAAAAAATTTTATAAATGTAGCTCATTCAGTCTCCTTTTTTGCTCTTCAAATTCTGCAACCAACATTCCAAGCCTTAAAGACAAAAGTATTTCCCCATCACAAGAACAAGCAGCTCACACCTAATGACTTCTCCATTCATACACACCTAAGAAAGAACATTTCTTCTCCTATCACACCAGATAAACATCCTCAGAGATCTACTTCTAGATCAACCTTGCACAAAGAAAGCTTTTTCACATCAGGTCTTTCAGTTCCTAGAAGCTGTCATTATCTCCTCCGTCTCCCACCCGCTCCAATAATGTTTTTAGATATGTTTCTTTTGTTTGGAATATTCTTTTCCCCCGCTTGCCTTCTCCCTTCACCCTTAATTTACTCATCCATTTTCAAGTTGTAGTACTTCAGAGAGTCTTTCCTAGCTGTTCAGGACAGGTCAGGGCTCTCAGTTAATGTTTTCACATACTATATTTTTATTTGAGTGATTGTATGATAAACATCCATCTTTTCCACTGGAAAGTAAGTCCCATAAGAGCTTCAACTATTCTCCTCACCAGCCAGTACATAATAAATATTTCATAAATATATATGGAATCAACCTATTGATTTGTTTTTTCCAAATCAGAGCATTCTATCATGTGCCTGTAGTGACTTCAAATATCTTTCAGTACATTCTCAACCAAGTAAATAAATTATTTATCTTACAGTGACCTTGTAGTTTTTTTTATTGTAACACATTTTTTACATACATGTTTTATTTTGCATATGCTATTCCTTATAGCACCTGACTGAAAACATTAACATTGACATAATCTTCTGAGTCATACGTTTGTGATTATTCAGTGATAGCGGTACACTCTCCATAAATGTCACTATGGCTGAGAGATAACTTTTTCAACTTGCCTTTACCAGTTGGATCTTTACGATTTGCTTTGCTCAAATTCCTCTTTCTCATGTAATTGACGTTTTCATATATGCACTTGTCTTCCTTATATCAACTAACCATGCTTCTCTCTTGTAGTCAGCTGTTCTGCTGCTAGTTCCTTTTCTCAATTTTAACATATCTTAAGAATATTCAGTCACAGTTTGCCAATACTTTTCTTCTCAGTTTAAATAAGCTTTATGAAAACTTGCTGTGCTAGTCATGTTATATATAATGAAAATTTTGAAGTTACGATATTTTTGCTGGGCATTCATAAGCATGGAACCACAACTATTATTCTTGAAAATTATCTGTGATATTTTAATGTGGTGTTGCTTTTTTCAATTTCATTTACCATCACAGCCACCCGATACTGAAAAGAACCGTAACAGTTTAATTCCATATCAAAGTTAATTTTCCTCATGGGCCATAATTTTCTTTATTCACATCTCTTGGGACCAGAGGTGGTGTTCATATGCGAGAAAATAGCATGTTCAAAGGCTCAGAGTGTGAGACTGTGGCCAAGGGCCAGTAGTAGCTCAGGGTAGCTAAATCGCAAGGTCCATGGCAGAGAAGGCTAGGTAATAGCTGAACAGGCACACTGGGATCACTTTGTAAATGGCCTTGTATGACATTCTCTGGATTTTGACTTGCTGATCATCAGTATATTTTAACCAGAAAGTGCAAGATTAGATGTGCAATTGAAAAATATTGTGTCGACTTATTACAGACAAGAACTAAAACCATTTATATTTTCAAAACTTCGTGATTCTGTAAAATAAAATAATTAGCATTTCCTTCTAAATAATCTAATTGACAAAAATATATGTGAATTTTAGATCACCTGTGTAATCCAGATTACATTTGTCTTCATGCCCCCACAAACATGCTTATATTCCAAAAAGCTAGTAGAAAGAAATAAAGCGGAAATAAAATGTAAATGATTTCCACTAAGTGATGGACGCCTGGCATTCTCTTGCACTATGCAGATGAAAGTTTCTCAGCAGTTCACAGAGGCGTAATATGAGAGAGAATCAAGTTGTTACACAGCATAGAGTAATTAAAGGTGTAGCAAACTCCAAAAGCCTACACTACAGCAGCTGTTACATGATCCACATTGCCAAAGGCGGTTTAATTTTAGGAAAACAAAACCTTATGCCTCATTAGATACATGTTGCTATTTTTTATTTTATTGTTTTTGTCATTTTGTTCCTGTATTTGTAAACTGGTTTGGTATTATAATTGTGCGCAGCTAAAAGCATAAAGATGTATCTATTTTTTGAACATGTTTAAGTAACATTGAAAGAATTTAAATCAGTATTAGAAGTTTGATTTTTTTTTCTTTTTCTTTTTTTTTTTTTTTTTTTTTTTGAGACGGAGTCTCGCTCTGTCGCCCAGGCTGGAGTGCAGTGGCCAGATCTCAGCTCACTGCAAGCTCCGCCTCCCGGGTTCACGCCATTCTCCTGCCTCAGCCTCCCGAGTAGCTGGGACTACAGGCGCCCGCCACCTCGCCCGGCTAGTTTTTTGTATTTTTTTTTTTTTTTAGTAGAGACGGGGTTTCACCGTGTTAGCCAGGATGGTCTCGATCTCCTGACCTCGTGATCCGCCCGTCTCGGCCTCCCAAAGTGCTGGGATTACAGGCTTGAGCCACCGCGCCTGGCCGATTTTTTTTTCTTTAAAAGGAATTTAGAGGAAACTTTTATTGTGTAATACTGTCTGTTAGTATAACACCATTAGTTTTTATTATTTTTCACACAATGTTGATGTTATACTGACTGCTTCTTCTTGATCATTTTTATTTCAATAGGCTGTTTCTTTGTCTTATTTTTGTTAATGTTTAAACATTTAAAAGGTAAAGCAATTCATTATTCACCTTGTTGTCTACTTTCTCTGACTGTTCCCATAAATCATTATTTTTAAAATCTTATTTCTGGGAAAAAAAACTTGCTTTTTTTTTTTTTTCCTTTTCAGTTAAATATTTGAAAATGTAAATATTTTTGCCCTATGGTTTGGTAACATGAAGTTATTAGATAAGATAGAAAGCTGAGTTTATTGAATTTTTGAAACATATTTAAGACTTTTAAGGACTTACTGTTTGTTTTTGCAATACTGCCACAAGCTTTTTATGTTGAAATACATTAAAATTAAATTCGAACTAAATTTGTTGAGAAATTCTCACATTTTCCTAAATGTTTAGACAGTTCCTCAAATTTTGCAAAATTAGTCCTGAAGGTTTAGCAAAACCATTTTATCTATTATGAGAATCCCTTCATGTAGTCTAATTTTTTATACTGAGACAGGTGATATAATTTCCAAAGATGCCCAATTTGTTACAATTATTGGTTAACTATTATTACCAGGGGGGTTTAACTATTATATCAGTTTTCAAAGATAATGTAATATTTGATTCCCTTTTTATTATTGAAATTCTTCTATCAGCAGAATACTGAGTACTAGGAGAAAAAAGAAGGGTCAAATTAATTAAAAAGGTACAAATGTTTTAAAAGATCGAGTTAGAATTATTCAAAACCAAAATTAATATATGTCCCTTTCATTTAAAAGAGCTAAATTATAAATTTAAATGTATTAAATTTATCAGAAATCTACAAATGCAAAATACATTCTTAAAATTGTGCTCTCATCCTTTCCTATGCTATCCTTTAATCCAGGGGGAAAATTACTACAACTGTTGTATAATTTCATTTGTACACAATTGTCCTCTCCATGAGCTGTAGTCTCTTCCTCCCATATGTTATTTGTGGAGGGAATTAATCATTTACAGCATAAAGTCATTCTGTATATTATTTTTCTGCTAAACTTTAGGTAAAATAAAATGCATTACACTTCCATACATGACATTGCATGAAAACGATACTGCTATCTATTAAACTATACTTCAATATTCTGTTTTACCTGCAGCTGAATGTGGCGCATCGGCAACAAATAATGAAGGAATTTTGCTGTCTCCAAATTATCCACTCAACTATGAAAACAACCATGAATGCATTTATAGTATTCAGGTTCAAGCAGGCAAGGGAATCAACATTTCAGCCAGAACATTTCATTTAGCACAAGGAGATGTTCTTAAGGTAGGTGAACTCAGACATACTTGTATTTTGATCATTTTTAGCCATTAAATATACACCAGTAGATAAATGTATACGCCTATATATGTGTGAATGTATATAGTATTAACTGTAAGTTGATTCTGCCATTCACGCATTCAAATTATATATTAATTCTCATTTTCTATTATTGTTTCCATTAAAATAGTATGCTTTGCTTCCAATTTTTATTTATAATAAAAGGTAACTATTTTATGATACATGAATTTTAATATTTTAATAATACCAAAATAAGAAAACTTTAATGCCAAATATCTTGTCTAATAAGTATTATATATAAAACATCATCAAATGACCATCATACAATATGTTTCTTTGTCTTATTTTTGTTAATGTTTAAATATTTAAAAGGTAAAGCAATTCATTACTCACCTTGTTGTCTACTTTCTCTGTTCCCATAAATCACAATTTTTAAAATCTTATTTCTGGAAAAAAAACTTGCTTTTTGATGGTCATTTGATGGTCATTTCTTTAAGAAATATAATAGTAATTTGTTTCTATTTGTATTATATTGTCTATAATATAACATTTATTTTTGTTAATATATGAAGAATCTTTTGCATTTATGACTGGATACTTTTTATGAATATATAAACCTAACAAGTCAATGTCTATCAATTAAGAAAAAATGTACTTTGTTGATAATGACTAGTGGTATAAACATTATTTAAACATTTCGAAATAATCAAATGTCTACTTTTCTAAAAAGACAACATTTTGGCAAATAAATATTTTCATAGTTACTGATTTGTATTTTCAATATAAATATTTTGGTAAATATGATTTATATTTATCATTAGAGTAAAATTAAACACTTCTAAAAGTCACATTTAAATATTTTTAAAATAATTATATAGCTTTGTTTTTCTAATCGTTAAGATTTTCTTAAGCCAGGTGAAAAATTCATTATATTTCTGTTTTCACAAATCTTTAAAAAAAAAAAAAAATGGAATTCCAAATTGGCTGCAGGAGGAGAATTTTTTTTTTAATTAACGATTTTGACGTTATTGGTTAGTTTCTTTTTTAAAAAAATATTATTTCATGATAATTGATGGCTCTCTAACACAATAACACTATATACTTGTAAGATTTGTATAGGCTTTGGGGAAAATTTCTCACAACGTATCTAGATGTATACAATTTCTTTTCTTCTTCTTTTTTTTTTTTTTTTTTTTGAGACGGAGTCTTGCTCTGTGGCCCAGGCTGGAGTTCAGCGGCCGGATCTCGGCCGAGTAGCTGGGACTACAGGCGCCCGCCACTTCCCCTGGCTAGTTTTTTGTATTTTTTAGTAGAGACGGGGTTTCACCAGGTTAGCCAGGATGGTCTGGATCTCCTGACCTAGTGATCCGCCCGTCTTGGCCTCCCAAAGTGCTGGGATTACAGGCTTGAGCCACCGCGCCCGGCCAGATGTATACAATTTCAATATTAATTTAGGATCAATATATGCATTCTTATTTTCCGCATTTTTCCCCAACTGGCAACGAAATTCACTATGTAAAACTCTTCCACCTCTAGTTCATTGTTTGGGTGTTTCTGTTAAAATAAATTATGTTTGTTCAATTGGAGTCAACATTGAGATTAATAGGTTGCTTGTTTATAAAACTGAGGCAGTGCTTTTTATTTTCAAGCAAATTATGCAGGGAAATGTATCAATACATAGATAAGATCTGTGAGCTAGTCTAGCTACTACTCCGTATTGCACAAGCAACAATAATAAACATGTGTTGGTGAGCTAAAATTCAGGAAATGTTTCTTTACATCTATCACTCATGCCTATTACTGTTCTCCCTAAAATATTTCTTTGTGATGCTTAAAATGCATCCATTTCTTTTCTATACTGATATTATTTGGAGAATTTATTTGGGATAACAAATGATTCTTTTTAATAATAAAATAAAACGTTCTAACCAAGGTCTTACTTTTTTGGAATAAAGCCACATACATTTCTAATATGTGCTACCTTGAGAAGGGTGGCGCTTCAGTCATAAGTGACGACACAGCGGGATATAATAGGGAGCAATGAAAGAAGGCAGAAAAAAAGAAAAAAAAAAGACTCAATTTAAGGCCCTTTAAAGGATTTCTTCAAATACAGATTTCTCTCATATGTGTAAAAAGTTAAAAAATTTATGTCCCCAACGATTTTTAAGAATTTTTTAATTTTCCAAGAATATACATTCTCCAAATTTGAAAATACTATATACTAAATATTATAATAGAAACACACCAATTCAATTATCCTTCTACTCAGACTTGCCTGAGATTTATTTTGAATTATTACTTTAAAACAGTTTCAGCAAGTTACTCTATAAATACAATTTAGGGTGAACTTTTAGATTCCAAATTTGTCTTCTTCATGGTCTCTCTGCCAGAATAAAAGATAAGATGCTTAATGTTACCTCATTCTTCCCATTAATCCGATGGGCAACTATTGGCTGAAAGATACCCCTTAACATGGACACATTTAGTTATATACAAACAGAAAGATGAACCCTCAAAAAGATATATTATTAATTCTCAAAAATTATGGAGCGCAAAGTCATCTTAGGGTGGAAAGTTATTTGCCTAATTGAAAACTAATCCATGAAAGTTAATCCCCATCTGCAGTACTTTACAATATCGAACATAGTGGAGTCAGATTCCTGTATTTAGACTAGGATATAATAAGAAATGAAAACAAAGAGCCCATTATAAAACCTGCTGCCCCTTGACTGAGAGAATTTAAAATCATTGCTTTTTCTTTGATGTGGTAGCATTGATTACATTTTTTGGAATGACACTCTCTTGTAATCCTTATATGAGAATCAAGTTTAGGAGGAGAGATTTTTTTCTGGTTTCATTTCTATATGACATAACCATATTGGATTCTGACCAAAGCAAAAATAACAATAACAACAATAATATGTGTGTGTATCTACATCTATTTCCATGCAAACATTCGTGTACAACTTTTGTCTCTGAGAGTTCAGTGTCCAGGAAGGCACTCACTTGCTCACTCACCTGCTGTCTTTTTTCTTCTCTCCTTCTCCTTTCTTTCTATAAAGAACTTTAGTTATTTAAAATCACACCAGTAGAGTTTGCACCAGTGAGTTCTAAGTGTAAGCCATCATATGACTCCTCTAGTTTTTTTTTTAAGTTTTGATTACTGGCACTCCTCCTAGGTTTTCTGATTCAGTTCATCTACACGTGGGAATTTGGATTTTTATAAAGCTCTCCAGATTATCTGATGACCATCAATGTAGTAATTAAGATTATATCCTTCTTTGGCTCTAGTGTTAAAATGAAGAACGTTTATATATCAAAATATTTTACTGTAGTGCTTCAAAGATAGCAGACTGTTACTCTAAATAATAAAAATTGACCTCAATATTACTAGATAATTTTGAGTCATTAACTTTATACCAGATTGAAATCTTTTTTTTGTAAAACTTTTTTGTTCATTTGTGTCATTTTTCAAAGGTGGATAAATAACTTTAATAGCATCTGAGAAAATCCTATTTAGGCAAAGAGAACATTTTCTAGCCACGAAAAGGCAATAATAATAAAAATAAATGAAATAAAAATTCCTATGGTGATTCTTACTTAAAGTGGAAAGGAAATTTCACTGCATCCATTCTGAATTGAACAAAACTGGTGCAGAATGGTCATTTAGGAATATATCTTTTTTTTTTTTCCAGTGTGGTTACTTAATGGGTATTTTAACCTGTTCACTATGAACAACCTTGGCTAATTATGTGTTTTTATAATGGTGATAGAACAAATATAAAACCTATCCATGATTGTATAGGAAACTCTTATAATTTAGATCCCTTCAACTATTTTTTTTTTTTTGAGACGGAGTCTCGCTCTGTCGCCCAGGCTGAGTGCAGTGGCCAGATCTCAGCTCACTGCAAGCTCCGCCTCCCGGGTTCCCGCCATTCTCCTGCCTCAGCCTCCGGAGTAGCTGGGACTACAGGCGCCCGCCACCGCGCCCGGCTAGTTTTTTGTATTTTTTTAGTAGAGACGGGGTTTCACCGTATTATCCAGGATGGTCTCGATCTCCTGACCTCGTGATCCGCCCGTCTCGGCCTCCCAAAGTGCTGGGATTACAGGCCTGAGCCACCGCACCCGGCCTCCCTTCAACTATTAATGTTTACATATACGAACAGTAAGTGAGTTAAGTGACAATTTTCTTGCATGCTACTTACTTATTTTTGGAAAACTTTAATGACACACAACAGGTAGGTTTGGATTTCACTTGACACTGCAGCTTTAAGGAATCTAAAAAGATACATGAACTGTATTTTGTTTACAAAAAAACTTTAACGTTCACATTAAAAAAAAACTTTGAAACATATGTGCCTTAAAGTACATTGACAGGACAGCACAGCTAATGCAAAATCTGCTCTGACCTGTGATAAAATCCAGTTTCTATCTATATGATCTCTCACTATTTCCACTTGAATGACTAATGGGAATTTCAAAGTTCACCAGTCCAAAACACACATCTCCTGTCTCCTCATTTTTCTCTATTTTAGTAGATAGAAACTAATTACTCAATGATGAAATAGAGTTCATTCTTGCTTCCTTTTTTCTTTCACACTTTGTATATTGTCTCTCAGCAAATTCTGTGGTTCTTTTCTTCAAAGTTCTGGAACCAATCATTTCCCACCTTTGTAAATAACCTTGGTCTAAATTATCATCTCTTACTTGTGTAACTGACATTGTTTCTAATTGATTCTCCTATTTCCACCATCTTAGATCATGTGAGCTATTATAACAGAATAACATAGACTAGGTGGTTTATAAATGATATACATTTATTTTTTGAAGTTCTGAAGGCAGGTAAGTTCAAGACTAAGGCACTAGCAGATTGTGTCTGATGATGGCCACCTTCCTCAAAGAGTCATTTTCATATTGCGAACTCCATGGCTAAAGGGATGAATATGCTCTTTGGGATATCTTTTATAAGGGCACTCATTCCATTTATGAGCTCTGCCCTCATGACCAGTTAGCCCCCAAAGGCCCCACCTCCTAATACCATCACCTTGAGTGTTAGGATTTGAACATATTAATTTGGGGGGGATACAAATATTGAGACCATAGCATACTTTATAGACTGTTTCAAAATCAACAACAAAAGTGATCCTTTTTCATGTTATGCTTTGGCTCTAAACCTTTTTATGTTTCTCATCTCATTATAAGTAAAATCTAAAGCCCTTACCATGGGCTGTATGATTTGGCATAATTTTAATGTTCCTAACCTTTCCTTTTGCCACTCTTCCTGTAGCTCACTCCACTCCAGGCATAATGGCCTCCCTGCAGTTTATCAAATATAGCAAGCATGCTGTATTAGTTCCCCGCCCCCCACTGTTTTTTTACATTGCTATAAATAAATACCTGAAGCTGTAAAATTTATGAGGAGAAGAGGTTAAATTGGCTCACAGTTCTGCAGGCTCTACAAACATGGCACCAACATTAGCTGGGTTTCTGGTGAAGGCCTCAGGAAGCTCACAATTGTGGCAGAAGGTGAAGGGAGAACCTGGTGTATTACATGGTGAGAAAGGGAGCAAGAGAGCAAAGGGACAACAGATTCCAGACTTTTAAACCAGCAGATCTCATGTGAACTAACTGAGAGAGAACTCTCTTATTACCAATGGGATGGTGTTCATGGGGGTTCTGCCCCCATGATGCCATCATGTTCCACCAGGCCCCACTTCCAACAGTAGAATCACATTTTATCATGAGATTTGGAAGGCACAAACGTTCAAACCATATCACACGCTCCAACACCAAGCCCTTTGCTCAGGCTATGTCTTCTGCTTGCATGTTCTTCCTCAGGATAACCACATGGCTGTGTCCCTCATTTCCTTCAGGTCTCTACTCAAATGTCATATGATCAGAGTCTTCAATGGACCCTCTTATAAACTGGTAAACTTACCTCCATCATCTCTTTCCATAGTATTAATCTGATCTATTCTTCTTCATAGCACTGATCTACAACCTGAAATATTATGCATTCATAGTTCATTCCCTTAATTTTTGTCTTCTCCAATAGAACACATGCTATAAGACAGCAGGAACTATCTAACTCCACTTTAACTCAAGCATCTAGGAACAATGCTTGTCATATAGTAAATGCTCAATAAATATTTTTTTCTTCTAGAAAGGACAAATTTACTATATAATTTCAGCTACTTTCTACGTAAAGCAAGAGAAACATATTTCCTTTCTAATTAAGTTCAATTGTTATTGTTTCTAATCTAAGAAAAGTGAATATATTTTTATACAACATAGTTACTTCTAAATATTTTCCCCATTGCTGTGTTGTTTTGTCCAAATATAGCTTATAAAATTCAGGGTTATATTTGGTGATATATTATTAGATAAACATGCCCACTCAATCAATGTTGCCCAAATTTATTCTAACCTTTGAAAACATATTATGTTCCAGATTATTTTTCTGCACACCTATTTTGTCATTAAGAATGGGCTTTAGAGTTAGGTAAACCTAGGTTCGAATCTCAAACCTATCACTTAATAGTCATACAATTAATGAAAAAATTACTCAAGATTTCTAAATCTCACCTTCTTGACCTGAAACATTCTGATAATAATAAAAACTTACATTCGATATTGCTGTAATGACTAAATTAGATAATGTTTTTAAATTAAATGATGTTTATAAAGCACTCAGCACAGTGCTTGCCCCTGCAAGTGTTCAGTGAATATTCATGTAATAGGAATATATTTCAGAGTCTGGATAAAAATTTGCAAGAAATGTAGCAAAAGATTTTTGTATAAGTGACCTAATTTGCAGTGAGAAAACTAATCTAGGTCAATTCAGGATAAACTCAGTCAATTCTGTATTTGCCAGTTCAACGTCTGCACATATTTTGGCATCAAGACTTCAAGTTGTCAAAAATGAAAAGTACATTTTGTCCTAGGGCATTATCTGTTTGTGGCAGCAGCTGCTGAGCTCTCTCATTTGCTGCTTGGTCTGAAGTCAGCAGTACAATTGGGCATCTACTGCTGGATCCCAGTTATCCCAACTGCAAAACCTTTTTGCATCTACCAGCTCTCTGCAGTATATTCTCTTCTGCTCATAAGAAGTACTTTTCAATTACTCTGTATATGACACTGAGTTACACCAGAATTCCATGTGACTGGCTCGGGCTCATTTGCCCCACAAACCGCACATACCTGCTGTTTTCTGTTTTTTTTGTTGTTGTTGTTGTTCCTCTTTTCTGCAAGCGTGTTTGCCACTTTTCCAGGCTCCAGATAGAAAGCCAGGTACATGTTCCTTCTGTTTTCTAATTATTGGTATTCTATTATTCCTCCACCCAAAAAGGGTAAAATGCAAGGTCCTGTCTTAGAAACCTACATCAGAACCTAATTAATTTGTTCTCTACTTAACTCATCTAGGGAATGTTTCTCTAGTTTGTTTGGAGTCCGATTATTTTATTTTTTTCAAAGTGGCGTAGGATATGGCAGAAATACTGAACTTCTTTCCTCACCCTCACTTGTAAATATGTAATCTAATTAAATCTTTCAATTAACATTTATAAGAGGGGTTTATTATATGTAGGCTCTATGCAATTAACATCGAATAGCTCACATTGTCAGCCTGGTAGAATGAAAATTGAATACCAATGAGAAATACTATTTTCTGTTTTCATTGTTGCTGTGTTTGTTGTTATTTTCATATAAAAACTAAGGACAATGTTCAGAATAAAGGAATGTAGCAGAGCATTCCTTTATTCTTTGGAAAAGAATTTATTCTATTCCAAAAATTCAAGGCAATCTTTTTACCACGGTTAGCATTGTGTAGTCTAAAGACTTATTTCTTATGCAAAATGTGGACTATGGATGATTATGGAGAAAAGTCAGTAAAGTAACTCAAAATTGCTTTTGAAACTGGGAGAGAAAAGGTTAGGAGGAATGATGTCATATTTATGAAAAATTAGATACTCAAGGGACTTGATTAATAACATTCTTGTAAAGGTATGATAAGGTTATTAACCTGTTGTTTTCTAAAGTGTATTATTTTCAAGTTTCTTTCCTATCTATGTGTGAGTCTTTGGGATTAGCACTTGTGAGAGCGTATTATTAAATTTTCAGTAATTTTGAGAGCTGATTGTTGAACATAGTACCAAAAATTAAGTTATATTACAATTGATTGTAATTAAATTACAATTAAATTAACTTAAATTATATTAAAAACAAGAGCAATAAATACAATTTTTTTAATTTCCTAATTATTGTACTACTTTTACTATTATCTGTGCTTTTGAGGTTATTTATGTATAGTGTATCCCTATGGTAGAAATACCACACCACACTGTGCCCCTTCACATCTCTTCCCAACTCCCCATTCAGTGACATCACATTCACATTCAATGATAGCTTGATGTTGGCCAATGGGAATATTTACACTGTGGAAACTGGCAAATGCTACAAAACATGGTTTAACTTGTTGTTTGCTTATTACATAGATGTAAGTGGAAATGGGTTGTGTCTGTGGCCATTACATTATGAATAACACTATATATTGAAGAAATTTATTTTCAGTATTTGAAAACTATTATTCAATTAACCAAATTAGTTGCTCATATCATTTACAAACTAAAGAAGTTCTGACATAACCTTGTTTTTGATTTTTCACTTTCCTTTTATTTGTTAACATTAAAAACAATCAAGCAGTATTTATTTAGGAAATACTCTTGTTTGTCAGTTGCAATCATAAATTGCATACACAAAAGTCTGGCAAAAACAGTAAAAGCATTCTTTAAAAATCAATTAGTTATATGAAATGTACAGTCACGAATATTGTATATTTTATTACCATTTGTACATTGCTCGACACCTCCCTAAAATCAGGGATTGGAAAACAACAGTATGTGAGCCAAACTGGGCCTGGCACTTGTTTTTGTAAGTAAAATTTTATTGGGAGAAAGCCATGTCCATTCATTTGAATATTGTCTATGGCTGCTCCTGTGCCACAATGTGAGGACTGAGTAGCTGTGACAGAGATGATATGCCTCCCAAAGGCTAAAATTTTATTATCTAACCCTTCTTAGGAAAAGTTTGTCAATATCTCTCTATTGCAATAAATGCTATTTTAAAAACCTTATGTACAAATATACACATTTAACAGTTTTTTGTTGTTGTTCGTTTGAGAACTGGTTGTTAAACATTTTTTAGCACACCAGTGGTCTTATATGTCCAGCACACATATCTGCCAATTCTGCTTGCTATTCATTGGAATCCTGTATTAACTCTCCCCTCAAAAGCACTCTCAAAGTGCCAATTTGTATAGACTGCTATGTTAGGCCTCATAAAATCCTTCATCCTCTTCCATTAAGTATCAGGAAAAAAAATGATTTGTAATAAGCTGCAGAACTTTAGAATTGGAACTTCAGCTCTGTTATACAACCAAAAACCACTTGCCCCTGGAAAGCTGGTCCTTCATTGTTTCCCTCCTCCTTCACTAAAACATACTAGCTCATATAATTGAGAATACATTATGTAGCTACTTTAGAAACTTAAATAATTGAATGCAAACGAAAGTTCTCTACTCTATTTTACATTATCTTTGCAGAGAATATAAAAAGTTTTAGAATAGAGCCTTTTTTGATTGACCATTATAAAAATTGTTCTTTATTTTATATGCACACTTGACATCTAATTCACCTTTTTAGAAAATGTATTTAATTTCCAAATCAACCTATAAAACAAATGACCAAAAGTAAAAATGCTAGGATCCAAGAGGAGGAATAATTTGGAGGTTTATATAATTATACATATATGTACGTGTAATTTCTGTCTTCACATTTTACTTTTATATTTACTTTCTGCTCTTGGATTCAGGTTAACACCTCACTTGCTAATTCATTAGATAAATGAGTTAGAACATGCTTTCTGTTTATATATTTATCATATCATTCACAACAGCAAGAGTTTTGGGTGTTGATAAGTAGTTTGTTATAACATAGTTGAACCTACTGGATTTAGGAGAGTCTGTATACCATAACTAATTTCAGGACCAGATTTATTACAAAAAGATTTGGCAATTAAAACATGGCAATGTTAAGTTTGAGTTTGTTCTAGTGTAAATAATCAGACAATTGCAACCTCTTAACAAATTAGAGTCTCATCAAATAATTTCATTAACATTAATAAAAGCCACCAATACCTTTCATGATATTAATCCTTAAGTCAACTTAATAATAATAATATACATTAAAGAAAAAAGAAATTACACTTAAATAGACAAAAACACACTTAAAGATCTTGATTTTAATTAGAACAGAAATATGAGCAGTAACAATCTCAAATAAAAGTCCTATTGCTCTAGTCAGACCCAATTTAATCACTTTGTACTATATATTTACTTTTGAACAAAAGGCATATTTTGTTCGTTTTGTTTTCTTATTTGTATGCTTGTATTCATGACTACTTTAAAAGTAATTTATCTTTGGTTATACTGCTTTGTCCCTTTGTTACCTTTATGTTTTCATCTATTTAACTACATTTGAAGGATTTTATTTATGAGTTAAATAGCATTGACTTGATCATTACTGTAAAACTCTTCTCTTTTTAAAGGCTTCCTAATTAACACTTGCCTTTCATTTTGATTAAGCAATTTTATGCATGCTTCCAAAATTTCATAGTTGAATGATCCAGTTTAATTTTATTCTGATGATTATAGTGGAGCTTCAACAGTATTTGTTTTCTACCTTTTGACTCAACAATGTTAAATACATTGTAGCTAGCAGATTTTGGTGCTGAACTAGATTCACCCAGCTGAACCTAAAATAATTTTTATTTCCTGAAAGTACTAGCTCTTTTATCATGCCCTTTGTTTAAATGATTGTTTTTTTAAAAATGTCTTATAAAAAGTTTTTCTTAAAAAAAAAAAAGAAAAAAACATGTATATATGTACTGCCTGGTTCAGTGGCTCATGCCTGTAATCCCAGCACTTTGGGAGGCCAAAATGTAGAGATAGTTTTAGTCCAGGAGTTCAAGACCAGCCTGGGCAGCATGACAAAACCCCATCTCTACAAAAAATACAAAAATTAGCCACGTTTGGTGGGGCGTGCCTGTAGTGCAAGCTACTTGGGAGGCTGAGGTGGGAGTGTCGCCTGAGCTGTTGAGGCTGCAGTGAGCCATAATCACACCATTGCACTCCAGCATGGGTGACAGAGACCCTTTCTAAAAAAAAAAAAAAAAGATATACTGTATGCTTCTAACCGAATACACAGACAATTTTGTGTTTATATATGTATTTTTTTATTTTTAGGTTAAGAATGATGTCTTACTATTTTTTTTTTTTAATTTTAGTTACAGCACCTAACACAGGCATAGAACTAAATAACTAAACATTGACTTATTTTGTTACTTTTTACATTGTTATATATAGGAAAAATTTATATGTATAAAGTAATGTTTCTACTATCTATCATTAATTTTTGCTTTTCATTACTCCTGAAGATTTTTTAAAAATTAGGAAAGACTTTTTAAAGAAATTAAAAACAAATTTCAACAACCAGTTTTTACTTCCCCAGTTACATTAATTACTTGTTCTATTTATATTCTTCCTTTATTTGGCTATTTTTGGCAAACTGAAAGTTATTACAATGTATCCACACGTAAATAGAGAAGTAGTTTTATCCAAGAAACAATTGCTTATATTTTATTTATATTTATATTTTTCATAACAATTAAATTATAGGTTGGTGAGAAGTTAAGGGTAACACAAGGAAAATATTACTTGGGGATATCTCGATAATATCACCACAAATAAGATCCACAGGATCTAGTGGTTAAATGATTTGATTGTGAACGTGCAGCTCTAAACACAGAATTTATATACTATGTAATATAGAATCATAAAATAAATGTATTCAGAAGCATACTTCTGAGAATATTGAACATTTGAAACTGACAGACATACAAGTTATATTTTGCCACAAGCAAGGTTTTCTTACCTCTGAATTATCCCCAAAGACTACTATTCTTAAGAAATGAAAAGTTAAATGTTATGTAATCAAACCAAAATCATGCATTCCTGAGCTACCAACCTCAACATTTGGTTTGATTTTGTTGAAGACAGAAATTCTTGCTGATAACTAAAACAGAAACTTACTTGCATGATAAATTAGATTCCTCCAGGGATTCAAGGTATTCCCTGATAATATTAGGAAATTTGTGTATACAGCCCTCTAGTATCCAGATACTCTCAAGAGTAAATGTACATTTTTTAAAAACTTGACAGAGTTTATAAAAAGAGAGAGACCAAGCCATGTTTGCTGTTAGGAATTCAATGACCATGTCGCCTTGAACTTAAGACTCTCAATTCCTCACTTTCTCTTATTTCTACCTTCTCTCTCTGCTGTAAAGAACAAGTAAACAAACTGTAGAAGTCTAGAGGGTATACATAAGTCTATAGATTCCATCAATTACAAATGGAGCATGCAAGAAAGACCTTATCAGTGGAGACTTAGAATTTCTGTGTAGAAAATGTTTAGGATAATGTGGTTAGAAGAGAACATTTAGGGGCCCCAGAAAAAAATTTGGCATAACCTTAACATTAAATTCTAGTAAAGATACTTGAAAGAAAGGTTAATTATACACAAGTTTTTATTTAAAATCATATTAAAACATTCTAAATAAATCATCAGAGTAAAACCAACTATCAATTATATGAAAAATATACAGATTAATATAATAATAATAAAATATTCCATTGTGTACCACCTAAAAATCATCTCTTAGGTGACATCAGTGTAGTTATGGAGGAACACTTATGCTATGGCAAGATCCCTAGATGTGGAATCTAACATAATTTTTACTCTAACACCAGGCCATGAGTAAGTAAGGCAATCTGAGCTAACAGAGCAGTAATTTCAAGCAGTATTCTCCACTTTTTCTTATTATTATTGTTCACCTAAGAAACCCATGAAACCCCATGAAACAAAATAGTATAGAATAAAGTCTGTCAGGGAGAGTTGATCTTTAGGGAACCACAAATCATTGTAATATCTAAAATCTTATTGCTCCCAAGAACCAATTTTTACACCCTTGGAGGTCATAATGATTATGTTGAGAATGCATGCCTTACAGGAAAAGGAATGGTAATATGCATTGTTGGTAAACCCTGGATTTAATTACACACACTTTTTAGAAAACTATCTAGAAATATATGAACATGTCCCATATTTCATATCCCATATTTCTAGATATCCCATATTTCTAGAACTGTTTTACTGAAGTATAAGTACCAAAAAACATGAGGTTACAAGTAAAAGAGTGTTTATATCAGCATTACTTGTAGTAGCAAAAACTTGAGTTCATTAATACGGGAATGGCAGAGCAAGTTATGATGGAGTCACTATACATCTTTCAAACGGAAGAATTTGTATTACTGACCTGAAGAGATGTTTATAATGCATTAATAAAAGAAAAACAAATTAGTACAGTTAGCAGTTATACCTTCAGAAAAATGAGAATGATGTGTGGGAGCTTATCAATTTCTTTATTGTATATTTTTGCTTTATTAAGTTGTTTCTAAAAGCATTTAGAACTCCTTTAACTTAATATTTTTAAAAATGTCAAATATGAAACAAGTTAACAAACATGGAAAAGTTACAACTGCACCAGACACAAATATATTTTATATTAATCATGTTGTTGGAAAAGCAAGTGTTTGATCTCCTTGAGAAAGTTGCAGAGAAACAGCCAACTAACCAAGTAACCAACTTTAGAAACCAATCTTTAGGTAGTTATTCTTAATTTTAAATTGTCTCCCAGAAAAAGAATTTTTAAAATAATAAGAACAGAAGCTATATCACCTGATTTAAGTCTTACTTAAAGTATACTAAGCTTGGAATTTTAAAATTATACATGTGAATTATAACTTCCTTAACCTTGTGTTCATAGAAACCAATATATTTAGTTGTCCTTAGGAAATGTACTGATTTGATTTAGAAAAAGTACACTTTTCTCTTTTTCATACATGTAAATACATGCTCTGAATTATTATTGACACATTTACATTTTAATTACAAATATATTTTGCAGATTTACGATGGAAAAGATAAAACAACTCATCTACTAGGTGCTTTTACTGGTGCATCTATGCGTGGACTGACACTTAGTAGTACTTCAAATCAGCTCTGGCTAGAATTTAATTCCGATTCTGAAGGGACAGATGAAGGCTTTCAACTTGTGTATACCAGTAAGTATTTTAGAAGAGTAAAATGGTCAAACACTGGGGAGTTGCATGTATATTAAATAATTACATTGCACAAATTGAAATGATACCCAGTATTTGACAATTAATTTACAGCTCCTTTCTACATATATAATTTTGTGTGACCCTAACAACAGCCTGGTAAGTTACAGGTATTTTAGCTATTGCCGTTTTACAGTTGAAACAACTCAGTTTGTTTTACAGAGGTTAAGTAATTTTTGACTCAAAGTTTATTTTTAAGTAGCAAGATTCTCCTCATCCAATATTTAAGAAATACAATAAAACTTTTGTCAGATGGAAATCCAGTGCTTGAACTCCCATCTTTAATTACAAAAATGCATACAACACCTATGCAATTATTATCATTGGTCAGTTATAAATGTAACTAAAAGGCTTCAGGTCGTTTCACACTAAAGAGTAGCTAAAGTTTTCAGTTTGCTCTGCTTTTGTGTTGACTTGTTTTATAACAAATTCTTTCTCACAGACCTATTAACTCATTATATTAAAGTCAGCTATTTTGACTATTTAAATAAGTTGAAGTTAAAACACTAAGAACCAGAGGTAGGTGGGTTACATCAATTGTTATATGAATTAAATGACTGTGTTTTACTAGTACCGTAATATAAGAAACAGACTAATTACACCAATGAAAAACAAATTCTATTCAAATGATATATTTCTTGAGTTTCTACTCTGTTCAGGATTCTGTGCTAATAAGTTAAAGTGCATATAAAAGAGGTGTTACTTCCTATGTATTTAATAAATTTACAATCTATCAGATCAAACTGATTCTTGGAAGGTCAGTGCACTCGTTAATGTTGTATAGCAAAATAAGTAGCAATACTCAAAAATCTTTATTGCTAGAATGATTGAGAAAATCTACTGACTCCTATAAATTTTCTCAAGAAGTCAGATGAATGGAAATTATTGTAGAAACTAAGAAGTTAAAAAGGTTACAGTATCAAAGATAATCATATGGGATCTTAAAGGGAATTTGAATCAAATTATAATTTGTGTAAAGAGTCTATCTTAATGGTATAAGAAATAGGAGCCAAGAGAATATACTGACTCGTTGTATGAAAACATTTTTGTGCATAATACTGAGACATTATCTATTTCTTTCAGGGCTTTTCTTTATACCTGTTAAAATTGTTACATCACTAACATTAAACATAAATTAACAAAATGAATGCTGAATATATATTTTTAAATTCTCATAACTGTGTGTACAATGTGATTTCTTATGAATCTTCCTAAAGAAAAACAATAGTCCAAACAAATTGTGTTTATAAGTATTGTTATGTGATGGACTAAAAGTAATGATATTGAGTACTATTGCTCAAATGTAATTGGTGTGATCTGCTCAGATGGGAAAACTTTTTTTTTTTTTTATCTGCTTTCCTCTTTTTCTTTCTCTGTTTTCTAACAGGGCCACTGATGATTTTAAAGTAATATTAAAATGAATGACACAACGTTTACATAATGGTTTTTGCTCTGCATCATTTTGCCTTTCTTTTCTTTCTTCTTCTTTTTTTTTTTCTTTTTTTTTTTCTTTTTTGAAGACAGAGTTTCACTGTTGTTGCCTAGGCCAGAGTGCAATGGCGTGATCTCTGCTCACTGCAACCTCTTCCTTCCGGGTTTCAGCAATTCTCCTGCTTCAGCCTCCCTAGTAGATGGGATTAGAGGGGCCCACCACCATGCCTGGCTAATTTTTGCATTTTTAGTAGAGATGGTGTTTCACCGTGTTGGCCAGTCTGGTATCGAACTCCTGACCTCAGGTGATCCTCCCGCCTAGGCCTCGCAAAGTGCTGGGATTATAGGTGTTAGCCACGGTACCCGGCCTGCATTTCTGCTTGTCTAAAATATTTATGGGTTTCAAAAAGGAAACCTGGATTTTTTTGTTTTGATGCATGACATCTATGTAGCTTGCGATTACTGATGAAAAAATAGTGGCCATTGTAGGACATACCTATATTTGAAATTATATGGGGTGCTCAGGTGTCTGGAATGAATAAGATCATTGACTTTATTGTCTTTAGTTTGAACTGTAGAATTTTAAAATATATATATTTTAATTAGCAAATATTTGAAGTCACACCTCTTTTCTTAACTAACAATTAATTAATAATTGTCCATTAAAGGAAATGTGTGTTTATGAAGTTTGGAAACTATAGAAGTGGGAAGAGAGTATAAAACTGTCACTCTTTTTTTTTTTTTTTTATTGTATGATTTCTTTTTTTTTTTATTATTATACTTTAAGTTCTAGGGTACATGTGCATGACGTTTATATCATGTATAACTCCCCAATGCAATCCCTCCCTCCTCCCCCCTCCCCATGATAGGCCCCAGTGTGTGATGTTCCCTTTCCCGAGTCCAAGTGAACTCATTGTTCAGTTCCCACCTATGAGTGAGAACATGCGGTGTTTGGTTTTCTCTTCTTGTGATAGTTTGCTAAGAATGATGGATTCCAGCTGCATCCATGTCCCTACAAAGGACGCAAATTCATCAAAACTGTCACTCTTAAAAAGAGAAAACTTACATTTGTAAATATTTTTCAGTCTTAGAAATAAAACTAAAAATTTCAGTATCATATCTGTAACCAAAATGTTTATAGCCTACTTCCAAGGTATCTTTGGATATCAGTAGACAATTCTGTGAACCAACAGTTGGGTTCTGAGCTATATTCTGTTGGGAAGGGCTTTAGAAATAGTGACACATCTGTTTTTAAGTGTATTTGTTCCTAAGTATTACTTCTTATTTTTATAGCGGCAACTCGTCTACATATCTGCAGCTATCTAAATAGTTAAACGCAGATTTCCTAGCTTTAAAAGTAGTTTGTTCCCATCCTCCAAGTATATACTATTTGTTTTCCAACCATAGCACCTGTGGCCAGGCTATTTTCTTTTTTGTGCATGTCCTACTGACTTTGGATACCAATTGAACTTCAAGATCCACCTCAAATATTTACTCATGAATGCTTATCCTGATTCTCTCAGCTGGAATCAACAGACATTTCAATATTTATTTTGTGCTAGTTTATATATGCAACTAATATAACAGTTATCACATTGCATTGTGGTTATACTTGTTTGCAAACATATGTGCATCGTTCTTCAATAGATTATTTTCCTTCATAGCATCTTTAGTCCATTTAGTTCAATTGCATCTTTTTACATATTCTTGATAAATTAAGATGTCATTTGAATATGAATTTTATAAAATGCTTTCATGATAGTAAAATGGTTCTTCTAAGTCACATATTTTAAATATTCACAAAATTATTGGAAGCATTAATTATTCAATTCCTGAACATGATAGAATGTGCATCAGTGGTTCACATAGGGAAAATGGGAAAGACTAGGATTTCGTGTTTAAATGCTCATATCCAGTTATTCCCAAGGCCAACTCTAACCCTGTACATTCTGTGGTACATTTCTCTTACAATGATTCCGACTTCATTTCTGAAATATCTAACTGAGAGAATAATAGGTATTGCAGAGGAGGTCACAGTACTCACATTGAGAGAATCAGAACAGGAGCGAGAACATTTGTCTAGGGAGGATCAGGTAAGACTTCATAAAGGAGGCCATATTAAAGGTTGGGTTGGTGGTTCACAGAGAGAAATGGTGGGGAATATTACAGACAAAGAGAAAGGAATGAGGAAAGACACAGAAATTAGGAAGAACATTCAAGGAAAATAATCTAATTCAGATTAATCCCACATATCTTGATGCTTCTCACAATTTCTAGTGGGGGAACAAGCAGGCTTTTTTTGGCCATCCTATCAAATGATACCTGCACTATTTAATGATTGTCACCCTCTATTCCATTATCTATTTTGTTGAGTTAGCAACATTTGCCATTGTCTGATTATTTTCAGTTTTGGGTAGATAAGATTACATTTGACTGAGATAAAATGAAAAAAGTATGTTAGAACAGACCTTTAAAGTACATTTTATTTCAATTATCTTATTGATCCATTCATTACGTAATTGCTAAGTATAGCAAGTGGCCTGGTACACACAGTGACTTAAATGTTGCTTTTGGCTTTAAGTGATGGAAAACCTTACCATGGCCTAAATCATCAGGGTTTATTTTGTTCATATAAGAAAAAGTAAAGAGTGAGAAAGTAGGTAGATCTTGATTCAACTATTTAACAAGATCAACAAGGATTTTGCTCCTGTCTTTCTGCTGTGGCATTCCTAGAGGGTTCACTTTTTATTTTCATGTTTGTGGTAACATAGTCATAAGTTGGCTATTGTAATTATGGGCATGTTTCAGGCATGAAGAAAGGAAAAATGGGTAGTGCCAGCCACATAGACTCCTTTTATCAGAAATACAAAATCTTTCCTGGGAATCCCTGTAAGATACCCTCTTATGTCTCTACTCAAAACTGGGCCATATGGTTCTGCCTTAACTTTCCAGCAAAGCAGCCTGGAATATTCAGTATGTGGAAGACTAAATAATTAGTTTAATTTTAGACCATCATGATTCACTGCTAGATATAGTTAGATTATAGCTGGGAACAAAATCAGAGTTGTTAGCAAGGAGGAAGGGAGATATTGAGAAGACAACTTACAGTATTTACTGCAATGTACAGCTAGTTTAATCAGTATTTTTTAAAAAATAGGTTAAAGATACTGAACTAATACCTGCTTCTATGATTAATAGTGTCATGGAAGGCCAGAAACTCTTGGGTGTTTATAAAGGAAAAGTATTTGGCTGACTCATGATTAATAGTTTTAGCTTTATTATGCTAAGAAGACTGTGAGCTTCTCTCATCTCCTTCCACCAACAAATAAATTATATGCATACTTAGTATGAAAATCCTATACCACACTAGAGGGGGAGAAAATATCCCATTCCCTTTTCTTTTTTTCTTTTCTTTTTTTTTTTTTTTTTCGGTGTCTTGCTCTGTTGCCCAGGCTGGAACCTCTGTCTTCTGGGTTCAAGCAATTCTCTTGCCTCAATCTCTTAAGTAGCTGGGATTACAGGCACTCACAACCATGCCTGGCTAATTTTTTGTGTTTTTAGTAGAGACAGTGTTTCACCATGTTGGCCAGGCTGGTCTCGAACTCCTGACCTCTAATGATCCACCTGTCTTGGCCTCCCAAAATGCTGAGATTAGAGGTGTGAGCCACCACACCAGCCCCATTCTTTCTTCTAAAGCAAATTAAATCTGTTCAGTCTTCAGCTTTAGAGTTGTCAAGAAAAATCTCGTTTAGTCTTTTTGGGGAAATATTCTTCTCCCAAATAAATAAATAAATTTCTCAGTCAACTCTAGTTTGATCTGACAATTAAAGTTTGGACAGCTATACTGTTGAATATAAAACGTGTGAGATACACTTAGATATTTTTTGACCTCTGGGGGCTTTCACTGCTCTTTCATCCCTCTAACCTCCCAGAATCCAACTCCCTTATTGAGTCAGGCCAATCTTCCTCATTCTTCTCAAAACAATTACTGTCATTTACTCTTGCCTTTGAGAAATCTGAAACTCATCCCAAATAAATATCCAAATGAGACATGTTGTTAGGTGCTTTACCTGACACAAGTTACTTGTTAATTTCCCTGTGAGGAGGAACCAATAAAGGCATACCTGTTCTTCTGAGAGAGTACAGGGAGTAGGGTGAGAGAAAATTATTACTTCCTTCTAGAGTTGGAAAACAGATCAGAAATTGAGATCACAATACAGTATCCTTCCTAAAACATCACTCTGTTCTGGATAATCCTATAACAGAATTCAGCAAAACCCAATAGGATATTCTGCCCAGATTCCTCCAACCTCTCAACACACATTTCAAGAACGATTTCTAAATCTGGTATATTTTACTCTCTAAAGGCTAAGTTGTAGAGACATTATTTCTACTTGGTCACCTGGCATATCTTCCCTTTTACTCTTCCACTGAAATTTATTAATTTATTTATTATTGAAATTATTAATCTGGTCATAGTTTGACATTTTGTGTTTTCCCAGTGGATATTATATATTGAGAATATAGAGAACAATTAATAAGAGAAAGTTCCTGCCCATAAGAAAGTAACTTTTTAGTGGGACAAGATATAAAGTTATGAACAAAAGGTAAGAGAACTACATTTAGAAGTAATTTAAAACAGGGCAATGGGATAGATAGTACTGATGAGACCACTTAGCTAATTTGTTCAGACTACATCTCAGAGCAGATGTTATCTGAGTTCATACCTAAGTGATAAGAAAGAATAACCACATACAGGCAAAGGGTTCTAGGTAGAGGGAGTAGCAAGTACAAAGGCCTAAAAGAAGCCTGAGCTTGAGTTCTATGGCTGTAGCTAAATGAGCAAGGAGAATGAGACAAAACGAGAGATAAAGTTGGAAACTAGCAGTAGCAAATAACTGGGGTTCGTCATCACATGACAAGGGAATCGAGGTCAAGGACACAAGAAGTGGGTTTAGGAGCTGAGGTTTAATAGCCAAAAGAAAGAGCAAGGAGAACAGCTCTCTTTCTTGTGAGAGAGAGAGGTTCCCAAATGGGACTTCCAGCCCACAGCGGAGTACACCAGATTTGATAGACAGGCTTATGAGGTGGTGTCTGATTTTCATAGGGCCCAAAGATTAGTTGAACCAGGTATGACATTTTCATAACACACCAGAAGCTGGCTGCCCCATCCTAATCTTATTTTGCAAATGGGATCTTTGCCTGGCCTGCACCATGTTGCCTTCTCCTTACTGTATGCATGGCTGGCAAAGAGAAGAGAAGAAGGAGCCACAATTTGGAACATGCCTAGTCCCAAGTAGCCTTTTTCTATTGGCACAACTGCCAGCATTCACCATGTAAGTGTCCAACTTGCTTGTCTATGTTTGCCGCTTGATTTTAGAAGCTGCTCTGTTAGAAAAGAAAATGACAAAAATTAATTCAAGACGTATTAGAGACTTAAATGCTAGACCTTTAAATGTTAGACCTAAAACCATAAAAACCCTAGAAGAAAACCTAGGTAATACCATTCAGGACATAGGCATGGACAAGGACTCATGTCTGAAACACCAAAAACAATGGCAACAAAAGCCAAAATTGACAAATGGAATCAGATTAAACTAAAGAGCTTCTGCACAGCAAAAGAAACTACCATCAGAGTGAACAGGCAACCTACAGAATGGGAGAAAATTTTTGCAATCTACTCATCTGACAAAGGGCTAATATCCAGAACCTACAAAGAACTCAAACAAATTTACAAGAAAAAAACAAACAACTCCATCAAAAAGTGGGCAAAGGATATGAACAGGCAATTCTCAAAAGAAGACATTTATGCAGCCAACAGACACAAGAAAAAATGCTCATCATCACTAGCCATCGGAGAAATGCAAATCAAAACCACAATGAGATACCATCTCACACCAGTTAGAATGACAATCATTAAAAAGTCAGGAAACAACAGGTGCTGGAGAGGATGTAGAGAAATAGGAACAGTTTTACACTGTTGGTGGGGCTGTAAACTAGTTCAACCATTGTGGAAGAGAGTGTGGTGATTCCTCAAGGATCTAGAAATACCATTTGACCCAGCCATCCCATTACTCGGTATATACCCAAAGGATTATAACTTATGCTGCTATAAAGACACATGCACACATATGTTTATTGTGGCACTCTTCACAATAGTAAAGACTTGGAACCAACCCAAATGTCCATCAATGACAGATTGGATTAAGAAAATGTGGCACATATACACCATGGAATACTATACAGCCAGAAAAAGGATGAGTTAATGTCCTTTGTAGAGACATGGATGCAGCTGGAAACCATCATTCTGAGCAAACTATCATAAGGACAGAAAACGAAATACCGCATGTTCTCACTCATAGATGGGAACTGAACAATGAGATCACTTGGACACAGGAAGGGGAACATCACACACCGGGCCTGTTGTCAGGTGGGGGGAGGTGGGAGAGAGAGCACTGGGAGATATACCTAATGTAAATGATGAGTTAATGGGTGCAGCACACCAACATGGCACATGTATACACATGTAACAAACCTGCACGTTGTGCATATGTACCCTAGAACATAAAGTATAATTAAAAAAAAAGAAAAGAAAAGAAAAGAAAATGACTTGGTGGCTGCTTTTCATTAAAAGGAAAAACTTACTAAGAACTCCCATACCCCCACTATCTGCCTAAATAATTTCTTAACTCCTGTGTCATCAGAGGTGAGGTGGAGTATAGTACGGGCTTGGATTTTATTTAAAAGGCACGTAGATACTTTGGTCATTATCATAATGTTCAATATAAAAGTTACAAATAATAACAGTTACCATTTATCTCCCACCTACCAGATGCAAGGTATCCCAAAGAGGCAGATAATATTATTATTTCCAGAGAGAAAATGAGGAAATAAAAAGCATGGCAAAGTTACCTTCCTCAGCCAAGGTCACATAGCTAACAAGTACAGACATGGAAATTGAACTGAGAGTCTCTGCCTCTAGAATCCATGTTTCTAACCACCATGCTATACTAGCTCTGAACTCAAGATTTGGTTACTTTATATTTGAAGCTTTATAGATTTAATGTATTTTTAAAACTGTCTATGTAAATGTAAAAAAAAAAGAAAATAAAAAAAGAGAGAAATAATATTAGTGCAATTCTTCCCATAGAAACTTTTGTCATTTTATTCTTGAGAATCTGAATGTTTTCATTTTTGTTACGTTTACTATCAGGGAAAGACTTAGTCCTGCTATCATTCGTATTGTTCATGAAGTCTCTAAACGCTACTTGTCGAAGATTATTTCATTACAGATTCTTTTAGCCCTATTTACTTGTAGTTATCCTACTTTTATTTTGTAAAAAGTAATTGAGTATTTTTAACAGCCATTTATTTACAGAGCTAAATTGCACCTTATTGATGGATTATACTATTGTCTTATCAAAAACTGACCTGCTAAATATGCATGTTGCCCAGCCATTAGGCAGTACTCTGGGCTCAGATGTTTTCTTGTTATCTCCTCTGCACATTTAATTTACAAAAAATCCCACTGGAGAAATTTTCATTATCCCAAGAGAAAACTGTAAATATATTTGATTGTTCACAGCCTTCCAGTTTTGTTGTTTGAAATCGTTTAATAATCTACAGGAAGCATGGCCATTTCAAATTTTATATTCAAATTAAAGATGGGCATTAACTAATTTGTGATGCTTTTTCTTGCACACTAGCATTGTGGATATACAACAAATTACTCTTTAATTTAGTTACCGGTTTGTTGTTGGCAATGTAAATCATAAAAAATTATCAGATGACTTATTAACTCTACCCTTATTCTTACTATATAACTAATCTAATGCAAATGAAAGTAAAAAATAAGTAAATTGCAAGGGAGCAATAAAACCACCCCATGTGGTTCTATGTCCTATAAACCAGTTAGCAGATATGTTTGACATTTCTTATATTTTTAAAATACTAAAATAAACTGGGTGATAAGGGAAGTACTGATCAATGCTGCATGATATAGTCCAAAGTATTCTAACTGAAATACTAAGGAAAAGTTTATTAATTAACTGTCATTTACATAGACAATATTAAATTTCTTCATACTAGAATAATAAAAGTATCATTTTCATAGCCTTTGCATCATAGAAATTTAGTAAATTTAAACTTACATATCTAAGGACCTACTAATTTACACGTTACATAAAATTAATTTCTGACAGGTTGAAGACCTAAATGTAAATATCCAAACTTTAAAATGTTTAGAAAATAAAAGTGTGACCTAGAAAAGCTGTGTCTTTAAGGTAGAAGAAGATTTCTGAAATAAGATACACAAGCAAAAATTCATCAATAATGAGTAGCATTTCTGACCTTCTAAGCACTCCTTGAAGTGTAGAAACCAAAAATCTGGCAATTATATTTTTCAGATTCTTCTGCCAACAAATATCTCTGCTTAGATTCTGCCAATTAAAGACAGACCTGTGAGAGCTGAAAGGTGAGATTGATGGAGAAGCCATTATTTTCCGCCAGCAGCTACAGGCAGGAGTGTGTTGCTGGCAGGTGGTTGTATGTGGCAGCAGCTTCCCTGAACTGCTGAGTTTCCTGAAAGCCAGCAGTAGTCTTCTGACTTTCACACCCTTTGCATTTCCAAAATCATCAAGTCCTCAAATTTCTTGTTTTGAATCTTAGCTACACACAGTACCTAAGTGGCTTCTGTTGTCCTGACCAAGTCTTGGAAAAAAAAAAAAAGGAACGGAACAGAATGGAAAGGAAAGGAGAGGAGAGAGGAGGGAAGGGGAGGGGAGGAGAGGGGAGGGGAGGGGAGGGGAGAAGGAAGGGAAGAAGGCTGGGAAGAAGGACGGGAAGAAGGAAGGGAAGAAGAAAGGAAAGGAAGAAGGAAAGGAAAAAGGAAAGTCTACAGTGTCCCTATAGAAAGGGACACTGTAAACAAAGGTGAAACATTTGAAAAGGAGGTATTTATATAATGGAAAACATACACTCTCTAGAAAAAAAATCTAGAAATCAATAAGGAAAAAAAAAAAAAGGCCTAAAAGAAAACCATGAACCAAAACAAATTTCACAGCAGAGGGAAGTTCAGCAGAATAAAAAATGCTTAACTTGATAGGTATTAAGAAATGAAAAATTCTTTTTTTTAGTTTATAAGTGTGATGATTAGGTTTTCACACTTGTGTGAGATGTGCCTTCCTCAAACCTTGTTACAATATCTGCACATTGCCCATCGGACATGCAAAGAAAAAAGAAATGAAAATGGAAACCCAAATAAGATGCTATGACACCGTCGCAGAGTAAATAAAAATTAGAAAGCTGTACAACACCAAGTACTTATGACAATTTGCAGAAACTGAAACTTATAAACTTGGGGAATGTAAATTGGTAGTCACCTAGAAGAGTAATTTGGCAATATCTAATAAAATTCAATTTCTGGATATATTTAGATTACACCAACTATACATTAGGCCAAATGCCAAATGCTGATTGGTTTTGACCAACTTAATATTCGGTCAAAGATGAACATCACCAACCTAGAATGTGGTACAAATATATGATGTACAAGATACAAACTTAGCACATTTAATATTACTTACTAGTTTATGTTTAACAGATTAAAATTTATGGCCGGTCTGTCAGTAACATATTTTCTAGTAAGAACTTTATATGTAGGACTGAAAACATTCACCGTTTTTTTTAAAAAGAATCTGTTATCTTAACTCCTGAAAGCAGTTGGAAATGCACAGTAATAATTTCCACAAGCTTTTTTGCTTAAATACTTAACTTCCATAAACTGAAAACTAGAAGGGATTGACTTCTTAAAGCATTTTTCTAAAGTTGTAGCTTCAAAGTTTGATTTTTTAATAGTTTGATTAGTGAGAAATACATGGTGTATCAAATATGTTTTTATTAGTTCTATTAATGAGAAAAAAGTGTAACCGTTCTTCAGCATTTTTTTCTTTATTCCCTTAATATTCTTTATTATGTCTCAATCACAAAGGATTATCGCAGCTGTTGTTTGTTATCTTGAAGTATTTCCTGTTTGTGAATTTTGAGGTGGCAAAGTTGACATTCTGCTTTAAATACCTCTTCATTTAAATATGAAGAATTTTAAAATAGGATGTTTTCTTGCAAGACTCATGGCCAAAATGGAATTTAATCACCAAATATTAAATATAGTTCCCAAAAATTATTCTGCCTAATATTGTGAATTTAGTTCACCAACAATGCTATAGAGATTAAAATTATTGCAGAATAATGTAATACTCATTTGTCTCCTTGCATTATATCAACTTTTATTAACATATATGGTTTCGGCAAGCATATTTCTCTAACGTATTTAGCTAACATACTTTCTCAATTTCCTTTTTAACAATCTATTTCTTCTTTATATAGCAATTTGGAAGTCTTTACTACTGACACATAAAACTAACATATCTTCATTGACCATTAAATACTCTGAAATTTAAATTATAAAATATATATTTATATTTTAACTGAACTTTTTTAAAAAAGCAAGTAAGAGTATTTTTAAGTTACATAAAATATATTTTATTACATTTAAAAATGAATTTTCGCATGTCACTTTTATTTTTAAATGATGTAAATTCTATTACTGGTAGTGTTTTGCTAGTAAGGTATGACATTACTCTATGTGAACACATAGTTATTCATAAACAAATTGAAAGCAATTATATTGAGGTCAAAATTTTACTATGTATCTTTTAGTAAGCCAAGACAGAAGTTAACTAATGGATTAGGAGATTTTGGTTGAATCTTGAGGACAAAATGAACTTTAGGTCTTTAAATGGTGCATGCCCTATAAAAACACGTGTACATGTGCAAAAGGAGACATAGAAGTGTAGCATTTTCATAGCAGTAAAAAATTGGAAAGAATATAAATGCTGCAAAATAAATTAGTTTGGGAATATGTCACCAATGGAATACCACAGAGTAGTTAAAATAAATAAAATGTGTTCGTGTGTGTGCGCGCGTGTGTGCGCATGCATAGGTATATAATTATAAAGATAAAATGCAATATCGGGCAATAAATATGAAGCCACAGAATTTTAAAAACCATTATATTATTTATAAAATGTGTGAACACTTGCAAAACACTGTATGTTGTTCATCGATGTATAGATATGTAATAAAAATATATGTACAAGAATAATAAACTCAATTAGAATATTTGCTAGCACTCAGTGGGGAAAAAACAGAAAGAGACTGGGGAGGAATACAAAAGAATCTTTAACTTCTTTTGTAATAATAGTATTAATGTGAAGATGAATTAATATGAATGATAATCTGAATATTAATCTGAATTAACATTGATATGAATCTGACACAACTATGATACAAAAATAGAATCTGATAGAGCTAGTGGATGAATTTGTTGTTATCCTTTTTTATAGATTTCAAATAATAACTTACAAATAAATTAGATATCTTTGGAGACATATGCTACATGGTGGCAGGAAAGGAATGAAATCTCAGTTTAAGGTATTCAGAAAATCAAAAAGATCTAGGTAATGAGGATTATCAGTTCATTTGTGTTCTAGAAATTCTCTTTTCATCAGAGTATAAAATTTCACAAGCAGTGGTGAATATTTATAACATATATGATTTTTCATACACATCTTTATTTAATTGTCAGTTTCAAGTATTTGAGCTTTTCAGTGAAAAGACTAGCAGCTGAATGTTTCCATAAAGATAAGACATTTCTGCATATTTATGAATAAGCAACAATAATTCCACCAATTTGAACTAAATTATGTTGTGCTTTGTAGCTTATATACTATTGTCCATGTGCGTTTTCAGCTATAATGCAAAATATTATAAATTATCTTAATGTTCAAAGAATATATTCATTTTACCTCATCACCAGCAATTCCCAACCACATTTACAGAAAATTCAAGATTTAAGGAAGGATGAATTTGGCAATAAACCTTGAAAACAGAGCTTGATTTATATTTTTATTTTGAGAAATGGTATATGGTAAAACTCAAAATACATTGCATCTTGAATGATAAACTGAATATTATGTCTGCTAGAAGAAATGCAAACTTGTAATTTTTAAGCAAAGACATTTTAGATGTAATATTAAGTATGCAGATCCATGCAAAGTAATATGTCCTGATATTTTAAAGTTACTACTTCTGCTGTTTCTACTGTGTTTGAGAGATTGACCTGGTTGACTATTTTTTCTTTATATTTCATTATATATGTCATGATTTCAGTTAATGACTGCTAACCTCTTTATGGCTTTGTCTCTGAAGCTATTTGCATGTTCACCCAGATGGGGCTGTCATAAATTGAGACATTCAGGAAATTCTTGAAACAATTTTTAAAAATTGTCTCTCAAATTCCAGTTTATTATCAGCATTGCTTTATTTTTCAGTTGTGTCCTAGAAATAACTGTCTAAGAATCCACATTCACTCATGAACATTATTGAGCATTACTGAACATCTAACCTGTGCCAGGATTTGTGCTAGATAGGTACTGTGAGAGGGAGGGGGAAAAAAGGAAAGACTTTCAACTATACGAAAACAAGGAAAAGAAACAAATTATTGCAAATGAATTCAAATGTACAAATAATTCTATGGTTTAACAGAGGAGGAAGTGACTAAGACCCCTTAACAAAGACTAGGAAAGACTCCTAATGTTCTCTGAGAGATAATGTTTCTCTCAAATCACAGAAATAATAGGATAAACTTAGTTCTTAGAACTATACAAGTTCTTGTGACTATGTATGTTGTGACAATCTAGAAAGTCAATGATGCAAATTAGTGATTTAACACAAGCGAGCTAATATACACTTTTTTGCTTTCTAATTCAAATCTAGATTAATTTGGTCAAGAATCTATGTCTATAAAAGTGATGTAGATCTCTTTTTGATCACCATACAATTTAGGACACAAGAAAAAGTTTTTTCTCCAACATTTTTGTCTTAAGTGATTTTCCTCATTCATAAAACTATCTAGAATATTCTTAAAGGTTTTCTAATCTCAGAAGTTGTAACTGATATAAGTTTTCACCTAATTGTCCTTGGTGCATTTATTGCATCATTTTCCCTGCATTTTTATATTTTGCAAAATATTAAAAACAGAAGAAACTGTATAGCTAGGGCAGCTTAGATTTTGATTTATTCATACTAGGTTTGGTTTATCTTTTGAAGTGTCCTTTTCTAGTTCCTTCAGAATCTTAATCATGTTGTGTTGTGACTGTTGGGGTTTTTAGCATTCACCTTTATTAATTTTACCTTGAATATGCAAATGAGGTATTCAGGATGAAGATAAATTCTTATTAAGTAATATAATGATGATGATGATGTCTGTGTCAGCTCTCCTTTCACCCAGTCCTTACTCCTGTGGCAACACGATGAATACCTAATGAAAAAATCTACAGAAGTGGCTAGCGACTTCATAGACAAAGGAAGAAAAATAAATGAGTTTATTCTGCTGCTTTCTCTCTCTCCTCTCCTGGAAGGTGGGAGAAAAAACTATGCTCCTTGGAGACTATATGGAAAGGATCAGGCGTTTTTACTCTAACCTTTTGTAATGTAGATGTACCTATCTAAGGGGCATATTAATCTCCCATATCTCCAACTTTTATAACCTAGAGATTTCTGTAAATTTCTGGGCCTCATTCTTCATTGAAATGTAAACATAAACCTTCCTCACAGTTAAGTAAATTTCTCTGGAATTTTCTCACTATTCATACAGCTGTAAATTAACTTCTCAAGTGTTGCTGTTAGCCCAGGATCTCAGTTTTTAGCAAATTCATTCAGAAAGCCCCAACCCTGTAGAAACACAAAAATATTATCTCTACATCTCAGAATGACAACATGTGGGAAGCCTCTATTTTTTTCTATCTTTTTCCTGTGAGAATTTCTAAGAATTGTGCTTTTTCTGGAGAAAGTAGAATGTAAAAATTTAGAGTTCATCAAGCTGATTAGTATATTAGCTCGATAAAGTATATTTTAAATATGAGAGTATTCACTTTCTTCTAAGGTTATACAACTAAAGCAGTCTAGTTATATTTGCAATTGACATATTTGTTACTTGGCTAGCTATTATTTCACATATTTTGTCTTAATTTTAAAATTTTGATGATATGATCTTAGTAGTTCAGTTGATCAGTGATGCAAAACCCAATTCTCTGCTCACAACCCTTCTGACACCATATATGTATGTTTCTTCCTCACACTAACCAATTATCCAACTCTCTGGTATAGGGATAGAAAGCTGTGATGCCTTTTGTCACCCTCATACGTGTCATGCTGATATTCCTATAACAAAAGATAAGTTAACAAGAGAAAAGCATAACAAATTTATTGAATCGTGGTTTTCTATGACATGGGAGCCTTTAGAAATAAAGACCTAAGACTTGGAATCAACCCAAATGTCCATCTGTGACAGACTGGATTAAGAAAATGTGGCACATATACACCATGGAATATTATGCAGCCATAAAAAAGGATGAGTTTGCATCCTTTGTAGGGACATGGATGCAGCTGGAAACCATCATTCTTAGCAAACTATCACAAGAAGAGAAAACCAAACACCGCATGTTCTCACTTATAGGTGGGAACTGAACAATGAGATCACTTGGACTCGGGAAGGGGAACATCACACACTGGGGCCTATCATGGGGAGGGGGGAGGGGGAAGGGATTGCATTGGGAGTTATACATGATATAAATGATGAATTGATGGGTGCTGACGAGTTGATGGGTGCAGCACACCAACATGGCACAAGTATACATATGTAACAAACCTGCACGTTATGCACATGTACCCTAGAACTTAAAGTATAATAAAAAAAAAAAAAAGAAAAAAAAGAAAAAAAAAAGAAATAAAGACCTAAAGAACCCGGTAAAACTGTCTATTTGTATGCTGTGGTTCAGTGATGAATGGACAGCTATATAGAAATGTAATTGGTCATAAAAGATATAATCTGTCAGTAATAGATTGAGAAGGGGAAACCCAGTAAGCCTATTTATTCAAATTCTTCTTGACCTCTTTATGTAGCTTTCCTTTCCAGGGTATGGGGCAGGATCCCTATGGAATGAAGATTTTCAAGGGAGAAGGAAAAGAGTGACCTTTCTAGGTTCTGTGGTTCACTTTGGGGGAGAGGTTTTCTAGTTTTTATGATTCACCTTGGGGAAGAATTCTGGCTTGTATGACTAGCTTTGGGAGAGAGAAAGGGGCAAGGGGCAGGAGTGCAGAAGGTCAGAGAGACATTGCTTCTGAGGTCTTCTAATCTCTTTTCGTTCAAAGCACTCAATATGCCAAAGTGCCATACTTTGGGGTGTACTATTCTGAGAGCCAACCCTTGAAACCAACTTGGTGTCTGTTAATTCAATTCAATTCTAACACTACTTGCAGTTAGCGTAGACTCCACAGTTTAGGGGCTCAATCCCACAAGAATGCCAACACTTCAGACACCAACTGAAAATCTGGGCCTCTTGTATTTCTGACTGATCAGCTATAAATTGGGGATTCTCATAACTTCCTCCTTGAGTATGATAATTTGCTAGAATACTCACAAAACTCAAGGAAACATTTACTTACCTTTATTGGTTTATTATAAAGGATACAAACGGAGAGCTACCAAAGGAAGAGGTACATAGCTGAGGTCCAGAAGTGTCCCAAGTGCAGGAGCTTCTGTCCCCATGGAGTGGGGATTTGGGGTATATCACCCTTCTAGCACATGGAGGTGTTCATGAATCTGAAAACTCTTAGAACCCCTCTGTCTAAGATTGTTACGGATATTTTATTACATAGGCATAATTGATTAAATCATTGATCCTCAGTAATTGACTCAACCTTCAGTTTTTCTCCCCTCCATGGAGATGTATGTATATGGCCTGGCTATGAAAAGTTCCAACACAACCTTCTAATCATATGGTGGGTTTCTCTGGCGATCAGCCTCCATCCTCCAGGAAGAACTTCATTTTAGAAACTCAGGTATGGAAGACTTATTATAAATAGCAAAAACTATACTTTCACCCTTATCACTCAAGAAATTCTAAGAGTTTTAGGAGCTCTGTGCCAGGAATCAAGGATAAAGGACAAATATACACTTCTTCTTACATCACAGTATCACTCAGAATCTACTATTAACTCTAAATCACTTCAAACAGACAGGAAGCTTAATACCACAAGCCATGTAATTATATAGACTATGGGGTATCACTGATAAACTTCAAAAACAAAACAAATTTTAATTTTCAAGAAAAAAAGATCTGTGTGGTTGTTGTATGATATGAAAATTAAATATGCTAGGGGCAATATGACTAGGAATAAGTATGTAATCATCAAAAATAATAAAGGAAAGGAATGATTTGTGTAGATTTAAATTCTCCTCCTAAATTTTGCTTTTAATCAATTTATATTTTTCTCCCAGGTTTTGAACTCTCACACTGTGAAGATCCTGGCATTCCACAATTTGGATACAAGATCAGTGACCAAGGCCACTTTGCTGGTAGCACCATCATTTATGGATGCAATCCAGGCTACACTCTCCACGGAAGTAGCCTTCTCAAGTGCATGACAGGGGAGAGAAGGGCATGGGACTATCCTCTACCTTCCTGTATTGGTAGGATACTCTCATAGATTTTCACTGAATATTTCTGTGAAAACTTTATCAAATTCTTTGCATTTTTAAGAAATTCTCTCTGTTCTCCTACAACTAACACTTTATATCAAGAAATAATGAACTCATAGCTTCAATTTGTCAAAAGAAAATTAATGGAAAGTGAAAAGATCCTTTTCATAACTTTATTCATTATTCCTCCCATAATCTTATAGTTTGTGGGGGACAATATGGTCTCTTCGAAGTCATTTTATTTCTGCTACCTCGATATAAAATTGAACTCATTACTAAAATGTTAAGACTTTTAATCATTCACATTTATTGAGTTGCATTGGCCAGATTTTTAATTTACAAAATTATTATACATTGTGGAATCAAGGTGGATTAGAGAAAACAGTAACCTATTCTCTTTTCTCATGCATGTACAGCATAACAACCAATTTCAATAGGAAAAGGAATGTGAGAGTAACATGAGATACATGAGATACATGAGAGTAACATGAGATATATTGCCTTTGTGAAGCTAAAGAACGATCATTTTCTGTCTTCTTTGCATAGCTGGGGTACCGTTTTATTCCTACCATCTTGCAGATTAGTTAATGCATAGATGGGTAGGCGGGAAGGTAGATAGACAAATATTGACAGGTGTGGATAGAGACCTCTCTTTTTCTCTTTTTTCTTTTCTGCTCCAAAGACCAAATAGGTGTGAGATCGGAATACTAGGACAACAAAGGAAAACAACTTTGTAGCAAAACACTAACTCTCCAGCAGGGAACAAATATGCAGTGATTCTTCAGCCTTTCTTTTTTTGATAGCATTTATAGAGGCAGAAATCCATTCTATGTCAGGCCTACATTGATAAAATTGACTCAAATCTTTTATTTTTAGCAGCTGTATTGAGGTATAATTGATATACAAAAATACGACACATATTTAATGTGCAATTTGACTTACCTTTTAAGACCTGAACCTTTTGACAAAAGTAGAATATTTCTATTATTTTTTTGATATGGTCAACATAAGAATTGCCATAAAACTTGCTAGAATACAAATAGAAAATATGAAATTCTAGTTATTATAGGCCTTGTAACTAATTGTGTAGTGCTTTTGATGCTATGAGACCTCTTGATTTATTAAAACATTGATTCATGCAGAAAACAAACATGTTTTTATTTAACTAAAATGCAATCACAGTTCTTTATTTTCAGACGGCATCTGAATTTTGGACAGATTGTGAGGGTGATATCTAAAATAATAATCAAATTAAATTGCCAAAACCTGGAATATGATCAATAATCAGCCCATTGGCATTGGTTATGAGAAAAATGTAGCACTGATTAATTCTCTCTGATGTGATTATGAAATATGTTCAGAAAAGCATTAAGAGTTTAATAGCACAATACCATAAACATATAAATATTGACTGGCCATGCTATTTTTAAAATTAAAACCACAAACAAATACATTAAATGTATATATTTTTTTTATGTGTGTTGAATCAAGTTGAAGACATTCTCTACTTTTTGGAAAGATTTTATACAAATGGAAGGACATTTAGTCTGAGACCAGAAGGTTTTAATTATGTTTGCAACAAATCAATGCATTTTATGTTTACGAATACTTAAAATCAAAACGTGTTGACTTGATATTGTGCAAGATTTCATGGGTAAGGTAATCTTTTTTATTAAAATTCTAATGATAGATGATCAAATAAATTTAGCAGCTATAAACAGTTGAACACTTGTTGAGTGATACTGAATAATTCGATGATAACCGAAGATGAAATTCTATTTTAGATGGTGTTCTCTACTGGCAGAGATTAATAGAGATTAATAGCTTTAACACTTGGCCTATGGTTATAATATCCTGTGCTCATTAACCTTAAATATCTACTACAGCTATATCTTAGCCTCAGTCAAATAAGGAAACTTTTCTTAATTATTTGGATTATTTGTAGGTAATTATGTTTCTGAAGCTTATTCGTTGATCAAACAAAAATTAGTTTTTGATGCACCATAGCTGGAAGGATTTAACCTGTATCTCTTCTTTAAACACTGTATTTCATTTTATTCTGCAAACATAAGTTTTACACAGAATATGAACTCCAGTACTACAGCATATAACACTGGCTCTTTTGAGGTCAAAATGCCAGGTAATATTTTACAACAAAGAAATATGGGGGGAAACAGCTATATTTAAGTTCAAGATGCAATATAGTACAAAATACTCCAACTGACTATAAATTAATATAGAAGAACAAGTATCTGTTCTTAAATTAAATGTATGCCCCAAATAGTGATAAATCATAAATAAATGATGAAAAGTGAATTAATACAATTATGTTTACAGATTGTCCAACAGGATTTTTGTTAGAAAAAAATGAAAAACCGTAAATGGTGATAACATCTTAAATACTAATATCTTTTTAATTTAAAAATCTCCCGAGGGTTTTATTATGAATTAGATTAAATTAATGTTGCAATAAAAGATAATATTTCCTTAGCCCTCCATGGGTATATCAGTCAGGGTTCTCCAGAGAAACAGCACCAATAGGATATCTCTCTTTCTCTCTGTCTCTGTCTCTCTCTTTTTTCTCTCTCTCCATCTTCCCTATCCATCTATCTATCTATAAAGGTTTATTTAATTTAAGGAACTGAATCATGCAGTGATGGGGGCTGATAAGTCCAAAATCCATAGGGCAAGTTAATAGCTTAGAAACTGAGGCAGGAGTTGCTGAAACTTTGAGAAATAATTTCTTTTTTTCCCCCCCAGGAAACTTAATTGTGCTCTTAAGGTCTTCGAATTTATTGAATGAGGCCTACAAGTCAACTGAGTGTAGATGTTATCCATATCTATAAAATAGCTTCATACCTAGATAAGTATTTAATTAAGTAACTGGCGCTAATAGCCCAGTCAAGTTGACACATAAAACTATCCATCACAGTGTGGTGCAATATAGTATCTAAAATTTTTGAAACAAGTTAACATATATGCAGCCTAAAATTTGAGCCATTAGATTCTAGAGTTATCAGGTCTCTTCCAAATGCTAAAATTTTTCTGCTTTGACCTTCTTTGGTCTAATAATATTAATAATAATAATTACCAAAAATAAAAAGTTTAATTCAGTTATTTAATCTAAGATAATAGGAAAGTTGTCAGAATCAAAATGGAGTAACTTGTGTTAAAAACTCTGACAAATAGAGCTGGGAAGGCCATAAGGGGAGGTTTCTCATACACAAGTGCCTAATAACAAGAAGTTTCACCAAAGACTCAAATGTATAAGGCATTCCACAGTGTTTTCCTTTCTTCTAGGGTTTAAAGATGTAGAGCAATATGCTAAACAAAATACTTAGTTCTCTCTTGTCCAGTACAGAGACTCTTTCTAGGTTGTTCACTGATGTAAAATCACTCTAGTTATCACAATAGTATTAAATAGTATTAAAATGGAGAAGGAATCCCCCAAAATATAAAATTTTAATTATATTGCATGATGATACTTATATTCTTAGTTTCATAATTTTTATAAAACTTAGAGACCACATTAAATGAAAACCTAACTAGATTTTACTGAAGTAAGGAATCTAATAAAAAATGCCACTTTGACTTTTGGGAGAGTAAAAGGGAAAGGGTTTAAAATGATTTAAAGGGAAAATAAAAGGACAATGAAATTTAGAAGGCCTGAGGGACTGCAGTAAAGATTAGTTTTTCTCAAAGGTGGGGTAGAAAGATGATGAATTATTCAGCCTGCAATTCGCTAGCAGTGAGCGATTTGCCATCTGTTTCCCTTTTAAAATTATCATTATTTAACAACACATCTTAAAATGTTTGGAAACCTAACTCAGAGGTTTTGAGTGTGTCTTTTTTTTAATTGTATAAGTAGGTTTCTGTTTTATTGTCTTTTCTGTGATCTAATTTGAGACTCTATTATTACTTGATTGTGTTATATATTCTTGCTTCAATTAATACTTTAAAAGTTTATACAAATATATACTTTAAAGAAAGGAAATCAGTATTCTTTTGTACACTCATGAGAAATTTGTAATTGTTTTGAAAAGATTGGCATTAAATTGTGGCTTAAATTTTTATTATTTTTTATCAGCTGAATGTGGAGGTCGTTTTAAAGGAGAATCATCAGGAAGAATCTTATCTCCTGGCTATCCTTTTCCATATGACAATAATCTGCGTTGCATGTGGATGATTGAGGTAGATCCTGGAAATATTGTCAGGTAAATGAATTACATTTTCTCAACATTACTAGGGAATCTGAAGTACCTGGCCAACCCCTATATAAAATTAATATTCATTTATTTCATTATTTTTTCTTGAGGCAGAATCTCTCTCTGTCACCCAGACTGTAAGGCAGTGGCTCACTGCAACCTCCTCCTCCTAGCTCAAATGATCTTCCTACCCCAGCCTCCTCAGTAGGTGGGAATACAGTCATATGCTACCAGGCTAGGCTAATTTTTAAGTATTTTGTAGAAACGAGATCTTACTATGTTGACCAGGCTGATCTCAGAATGTTGAGCTCAAGCAATTCTCCTGCCTCCCAAAGTGCTGGGATTACAGGTGTGAGCCACTACTCCTGGCCCATTTTGACTGATATACAGAGTTGTGCAGATTATTACCCTAGTGCATCCTCATTAACAATTAGGAGAAATAAGAAGAGGACTGAATACCATTTCCTATTGTCCTTGTCCCTAAACACATTTGTGAAACACCTGCTCTCTGCACCTGTAATCATGTTAGATTTCCCTTTTCTGCAGAGTTCTTCACATTGCTGCTACCCCTTAGATAAGTACAGAGTCATTATCTGAAATCAACACCAGTCTGACTTTCCTAGCTATCACAGGCTCTCAGTCCCAGCCTTACTAGGCAGCTTTGGCTAGAATCATCCTTGACATATGAGCTACTTAGTGTGTTTTCAATAACAAACAATAACTTTAATACTTGAGAATTACACTTACATAAAGTAGTAATATAAATTTTATTTATATAAAATGGAACTTCAGACAGGCTTCTAGGTGGTACACTCCTATGCATTGATGGATGATGAGTTGGTACATTACTTTTGCAAGGCAATGTGCAAACTCAAAACAGACTACACTGTATCATCCTCAGTTTATTTTTCTTTAGTCTAAGTCATGCCTTGTTTTATATAAATATTAGAATTATTAAACTTGAAAGTAATAAATTCAAGAGAATTCTGCAGTTTCTAAAAATTAAACATTGCTTGATATTAAATTGTAGCCCAAATTTAAAGCTGTAATGATTCATGTATCAAACATAAATGTATTGTATGTAGAGTTGAGCATGTTGATATAATTAGATTTCTAAATTTTGCACCAAGCACAAAAAGCACCCAATTCTAATTTTGTCTAGATTAAACATAAAACAGAATAGATTTAACATGGAACAGTGATAAAAGTGTGCACTGTAGAATCAGATAACTTGAGTTCAATTTGTAATTATGCCACTCTTTGGGCAATTATTTCATTTATCTAAACTCCATTTGCCATATTTGTAAAATCGAGATAAAAATTATTCCTACTTCATTGGGTCATTATAACAATTAAACAAAATATATGTAATGCATTTTGCACAGTGCCTAGCATGTAGAAGATTGTCTATAAATGTCCCCTGCTGTTGCCCTGGTTAAATTCATGAACACAAGAAAGAATGTACACCTGAAGTTTTTACAATTTGCAAAGGTGATGTAATAGTGTATTTAATAATATTTTAAAGAAACAAAGTATACTTCTCAAGAAAAATATATTAAGAATATATGCTGTTTACATAATTCAATTTTTTCACATAGCAAAAAAGAATATCTAATAAAAGGCACAATGCACATTTGCTCTATTTTTTATTTAAAATTGAATCCTTGTTTAAAGTAAACAGAGAAATATGGTTCTCCCACAGCTTGCAGTTTCTTGCTTTTGATACGGAAGCATCACATGATATACTCCGAGTTTGGGATGGTCCACCAGAAAATGAGATGCTTTTAAAGGAAATTAGTGGATCTCTTATTCCTGAAGGAATTCATAGCACCCTCAACATAGTAACCATCCAGTTTGACACGGATTTTTATATTAGCAAATCTGGATTTGCAATTCAGTTTTCAAGTAAGTTTTTTCAAAACGTTTCTTAATGCAAAATAGGAAGATGATGTAAATAGTCATGTTAACTTTACTGTTCAAATTTTTAATTTTAACATTTTAATAATTTTAAATTTTTATGCTTCTGGTCTTCCTGTATCACTGCAGCAAAGGTAAAATATACATGGGAAAAAGGTAATACAATTAACTCTGAATATTAATTATTGAGACTTCTCTCCACTTGTAAAACCATTTATTCTTAAAGTAAAAGTGGTCTTAAAATTAGTCAGCTAAAAAAATTACATCACAAAGCTTATAATCTGGAAATACTGTAAAAGTGAAAGCTAAAATGTGAAGTTTTGCAGATGAGGAAGGAAATGAATACTTGCTATTACAAAAAAAATAACCCTACATTTTTACTGTTATTTTATTCTTTAAATATCTTAATTATATATTCACAGATATCTTTGACAAAATATTTCAGACAGCTTTTAAATTAAAGATTTTCTATAACAATAATATGACAATGAAATAGCATTCATTGTAAGTAATTACCAGTGTTCTTGTCTTGTTAATTTTTTTCTTCTCATGGCACTGCTAAGTGACTAAATATATGTGCTCTGTAAAAGAAATGTTAGTTTAGTTGATGGATAAAATGAATACAATCTTAAAATTTTTAAATACTATTTTAACTTTTTAATGCACATTATCTCTTTGAGAAAATTATCTAATAGATTTTTCATCTGTATAGTCTTAAAAAGTCCTATTAACAGAAATGTATCAACGTTTCTATGATCAACTATAAGAGAAACCAGTACTCTTCAAATGTGTTGGAATTCAAATTTTGGCTCCTTACTAACTGCTAATTTTCGGCACCTTACCTAGTGACCCAATACTGGGTTTTCTAATTGACATAGCAATAACAATGTTCATCTCATAAGTAAGTTATTAAATGTAACAGAATCATGTGTCCACAGTATTTGGTATTGAGTAGATAGCTGGTGCCTAATGAACTATTATTATTACATAAATAAATGAAACATTGAAATGTCTTGAAAATAAATAACACACGGCCGGGCACGGTGGCTCAAGCCTGTAATCCCAGCACTTTGGGAGGCCGAGATGGGCGGATCACAAGGTCAGGAGATCGAGACCATCCTGGCTAACATGGTGAAACCCCGTCTCTACTAAAAAATACAAAAAAAAAAAAAAAAAAAAACAACTAGCCGGGCGAGGTGGCAGGCGCCTGTAGTCCCAGCTACTCGGGAGGCTGAGGCAGGAGAATGGCGTGAATCCGGGAGGTGGAGCTTGCAGTGAGCTGAGATCCGGCCACTGCACTCCAGCCCGGGCGACAGAGCGAGACTCCGTCTCAAAATAAATAAATAATAAATAAATAAATAAATAATAAATAAATAAATAAATAACACAAATAATTTTAAAAAGTATGAAGGACTTTCGAAATCAGTGCCAACAAAATATACCATTTTAGGTAAGCAATTATACAGTCAAACAATTCTCTTGGCTGACTTTTTGTTTATGGAAAACAGTTATTTGACCTATTAACACAAATGAATTGTTTTGTACTATATGACCCAAGCTCATGTGAAAGGGAGGTATAAACTGAAAAGTTAATATCTTTAAATTTGTACTTTAAATACTTATTTTGAGAAAAGGGAATAAAGTAAGAAAATAATCATATAATAGGTGAATATAAATTTCTCCCAATTAGAAAATATTTACCAATAAAATATTCTTCATATTTGTATATTCTACTCTCTACTGTTTATATTTTTTTAAGTGGGAACAATTTGTCAGAGAGTGGTTTAATTTTAGTTATTTCTATTGTAGTTTAGCAACAAACAATTCTTACTTTTACTTTAGATTAGTAATACATAGTGTTTTCCACTTAAATTGTTATTTCGATTAAATATCTGCATTCAGTAATATGTAAAGGTGTCTCAGGCTCAGTGTTTACAAATGCAACTTACACTTTGCACTCAATCTTATCTGGTTAAGTGGAAACATGCTATTTTAGATGCATTTCTGGGAATTTTTATTGTAGATAATCTGTGAAATTAGCAGTACATTTTTATATTGATTATATTTGTAGGGCACATTAAAGTTATGGAAACAATATATTTCATACTCGAACTTTAATAACTCTGCCTTCATAGGATTCTTTTAAGATGGATAGAAATTTGATCTGATACTTAAAACCAACCTATTGAAATAAAGTTACATTGATGATTACTACATTGTGAATGAAAAATTAGCCTCTTGGTTAGAGATCTTTTCCGGAATATGTGCTTGCATAGCTTTTCAAGTGTTCAGATTTCAAATGGGAAAATATTCTTTTCATGAATGAAGTATTGATGGGTGCCAATAATTAAGTTAAATGCTTTATATACATAATCTCATTTAATTCTCACAAAAGCCATATAAGATATGGTTATCATTCTCATTGCCCAAAGAAATATGTTAATGTTCAGAAAGTAGTTAATTTGTTCAAGATCATACAACTAGCAGATGCCTGGAGTGATAACTCAAACTCATATGTCTGAAAGGAGATTAATGTCATGCTTTGTACATACTAAATGCTTAGCAGTTATTATTACAGTATTATTATTCTAGATACATGCATTAATATGCCAGAGGGAATAGGAAGTTTTCAGTTATATATTATTAGCTGCAATGGAGTTCTACATTTTAATCAGTTTGGTTTCCAGATTATCATTCCCAGCACCACATCAGAGGTACCAATCTGAAAAAGGAGATGAAATATAAGTGAAAAAGTGAGAAGAAATGAGGGAAAGCTGGAGTACATACATGCCCATTTGAAATGGACAGATGCCCTCTCTGACTGTAGGCATTTTGCCCTGTAGGAAGACAGGAAGTTTTTAAAGTGGAATTTCAAATAAGAAATTTTATCTAAAGTCATCTAGTTTCTAAAGTATACAAGTAGTATTAAAGAGAATGTAAATGGACTATAGGCCACTGAACCACTACTGTGGGTCAAACTTGGCTCATGGGTTCATGTTTGCCACTTCAGTGCCTTACCTAAATTCTTCTTCCCTAGATAAATCTATTTCATCCTACCCACTCATTCATATGTTCATCCATTTCACTCATTCAGCCTAGGAGAGTCTATTAAGAACCAGGTATTAAACATATTTATCACCAATTAATTCTCAAACTCATGTTTTCATTAACTCAAGCAACTCTCAATTTCATACACACACACACACACACAAACTGTCTCTCTCTCTGTCTCTCTGCTGCTTTCCATCACCAAACCTTCTTTTTGCTTTAGTGTTACTTCTGCTCCCTTGTGCTTAAATTCTGCTCATCCTTCCAGATTCTGTGCCAAGATCCATTTTCAGTAAAGTATTTTCTTAGTATTCTAGCTCATGCTCCTTCCACTGGTTGTATTTCTTTTTCTCCAAATGAAGATCAGTATAAACAGCATAGCAATTCATTGTTCTAGAAGTTTTTTGGTTGTTTTTTTTGTTTGTTTGTTTGTTTTTGTTTGAGATAAGGTATTGCTCTATCAGCCAGGGTGCAGTGCAGTGACACAATCACAGCTCACGGCAACCTCAACCTCCTGAGCTCAAGTGATCTTCCTACCTCAGCCCCCTATGTAGCTACGACTACAGGTGTGCACCACGTTTCACTAATTTTTATTTTTGTTTTTTTTTTTGTAGAGATGAAGTCTCATTATGTTGGCCAGGCTGGTAATGGTATTTTAATTATAGTGCCTTTGCTCTCCCAAATATATTAATATCATGAACACCTTTGTCTCTTAAAATGTCTGTATAGAACAAACATATTGTACAGGGTAATAACATAATTTACTATCCAGACAAGGTATTTTGGAGATCAAAAGCAAGTGCTAATAAAAACTAAGCTCAGCAATAGGCACAAACCAGGATGCTCCTACACAATCAGGAAGTATTGTCATTTTAATTGTCAGATTTTATTTGAGCCCCCCTTCCTCGATTAGTACAATTTAATTCCATTCTTCTTTTGAGCAAATAGCTGTCCATTGAAAGTCAAAATAATTAATTAAAAATAATAAATCAGGCAATAGTAGCAGAACAGTCTTCACCAATGAATATAACAGGTGACACGTATTTCCCCAAACTTGGTGCAAAGTGAATTTAACAGAAATGTAGGTCACAGACCAACTTTATAATCATCAAGCTACTATCGGCAGCCTCATGACTTTTATTTCATGATCCATTCATCCTTTGTAGAGTCTGTTGCTTTATCTCTTGGTGGTGTTGTCTGCAAGGCACTTTTGCTTAATCAGAGCTACTTAAGTCTAACATTGCCACTTCATGCTGTCGTATGTGCTGTCCTCACTTCTCGGCAGTCAGCTTCTATATCCTCTGCTTACATTTTAATTTGCCTGTCTCATTCCACTTTAGTTCCCCAGGGAAGATATCATTGGGTATCATGCTGTCATTTGCCCACAGAATAGTAGATTTTGACAGAGCATTTTCTATGCTCTTCACTCTTTGACTTCTCTGTTAAGAATCTTCCCCGGCTGGGTAATACAAAATGCTGAGGCCCATAGCTAATATTGCTGAAAAAATCTCAAGGAAATAGATTCCTTAGCCATGAGAGGTTGAAGTTCCCTAGGTTTAACCCACTGCTTGGTGCCCCTGCCTTTGTTCTCATCCTTATTGTTGCCTGCACTGCTCCAACAGTCGACTAGCCCCTCACTTCTTTATCCCTCCAACCAAACTTTTCTCCACATTTCTGCCTGATTGATCTTTCCGAAATATAAAATTGGACATCACTTCTCTGTTGAAAATTATTTAATGGCCACACAGATCTAAACTCAAAACTTTGGCATAATATTTAAAGCCTCCAGAATATGCCCCAATCTGCCTGCCAGCTTCACTCCTCACTATTCATTTATATACATCCAGAGGTCTAATTAAATTGTTCTGAAAGGACAATATCATTGCACATTTCTACTGCTTTGCAAACTCTCTTCCATATTCCTGAAACCCTTGTGCCTACATTCAAAATTTGTACATTTTTAGTCATTTTCCAGGGCCTAGGCTAAATGCAACTTCTAGTAGCAATGAACTACTAGACAGAATTACTTATTTCCACATATGTACTGCTCTTCCCTGGTTTGCTCAGGACAGTCCTTATTTATGTCTGTTGTCCTGACATTCTGACTGTTTTGACATTTATCCTGTATTTTCCCTTTTTAACAAAATATGACTATTAATGGTTCATTAAAATAAGCCACAGTATATTTATTAGATCTCTGCTTTGCGACATAAGTCTGCACTGCTCAGTAATTATAATGCATGGTTACATCTGAAAGACAAATACCATTAGGTTGGTGCAAAAGTAATTGTGTTTTTTGCCATAATAACTTGTATCTATTTCTCAACTTTTTCCAGATGCTAGGTAATTAACGCTTACCTTTCATGGATAGCATGTAGGACACTTATAGATAAAATGAAACATTCTTAGATATGAACAGGTCACCCATTCTGACCCTAGATGGTGGTGGGAGGAGCATTTAGTTTTTTTTATTATTATTTATTTTTTGAGATGGAATCTCGCTATGTCACCCAGGCTGGAGTTCAGTGGCACGATCCTGGCTCACTGTAACCTATGCCTCCTCGGTTCAAGCAATTCTCCTGTCTCAGCCTCCTGAGTAGCTGGGATTATAGGCGTGTACCACCATGCCCAGCTAATTTTTTGTATTTTCAGTAGAAACGGGGTTTCACCATGTTAGCCAGGGTAGTCTCGATCTCCTGACCTTGTGATCCGCCCACCTCAGCCCCCCAAAGTGCTGGGATTACAGGCCTGAGCCACTGTGCCTGGCTAGGAGGAGCATTTCACATTGTTGCCCTGATATTTTGTATAAACAGATAGTTATGCTACAGTATGTATTGTGGTTTGAATGATACATAAGACTGCCAGGCCATGAATTGGCAAGATTAGGCGGAAATATGGGAAATATGTCTTCTTGAAGTATGTGTAGAAATAGAAACTGAGCAGTTGATCTACAGACCTACAAAATATAGTCTGAATACTCATGACACGAGTATATATGCTGTTTATTTTATTGTGTAAATTTGGAACTAATTACTTTATCATGGAAATTTTTTTTTATTATCTTGCAATAGACCTTTATGGCAGCAATGAGATTTTAAAAAGTAAATGTTTAATGAAAAACTATGTACTGAGCATTCATTTCTTAAGAAAGCTGATATCCACTAAGATGTCCAGAAGAAAAGTCAGTTCTACTGAAGGTGCTGTAAAGAAACACCCAAGCAGAGATCAGCAAGGATTCTACGAAAACCAATCCCTGTGAAAGCTGAAACGAAACCAAAACAAATAGCAGAAAATGATCCAGAGTAGTTTTTTAATTACTATTTGTAAATCCAAGAATTTCATACATCCAGAAACATATTTTTTTGAAAAAAGCAGGGAGTAGCCACGATCCCATTTCAATAAAACTTACTTAGGTAAGTGATAAAACTTTAATGGGGAAAATCATGCACTGATCATTTACAGCTGTGTGAACAGAAATTAGTAAAATATTGAATTAAATGAAACACTATTATTTTGTGTATCATGTTTACATTTTATAGGCTAGTGAAGAGGGCAGTTTTATTAATATATGCCAAATATGAATCATAATTGAATGGTTATTTGAAGCCATAATAATGCATTAAATACATCTTCATCATTTTAAAGTACCTGATATATTAAATATATTTTAATCATTTTAAAGTACCTATCTTCAACAGCCACATTATTTTTATTTCAATCTATTTTACTGTGGAAAGAACAATTAACACAAGATCTACTTTTTAAGCAAAATTTTAGGTGCAGAGTACATTATTTTGGCCTAAGTACAACACTGTACAGCAGGTCCCTAAAGCTTACTTATATTGCTAAACTGAAACATTATGCCAGTTGATTAGTAACTCTCATATCCCATATCCCCCAAGCCCCTGGAAAAAAGCATTTCACACTCTGATTCTATTAATTTGACTATTTTAGATACCTCATATAAGTGAAATCATGCAGTAGTTGTGTTTCTGTGACTATCTTATTTTACTTAGCATAATGTCCTCAAGGTTCACTCATGTTGCTGAATATTGCAGAATCCTTCTTTTAAAGACCAAATAGTATTCATTGTGTGTCTTTGCCATATTTTCTTAATCTGTTATTAGACAATTAAGTTGTTTTCAACATCTCGGCTATAGTGAATAATATTGCAACGAACTTAGGAGTACTAATATCTCCTCAAGATCCTCATTTTAATTATTTAGGATAAATATCTAGAAATGGGATTATTAGATTGAAAAGTAGTTCCATTTTTAACTTTTCTGAGGAAACTTCTTACTATTTTCTATAGTGGCTGCACCATTTTGCATTCCCACCAATAGCATGTAAGAGTTTCTATTTCTGAGATTTTAATTTGCATTTCCTTGATGATTAGTGATGTTAAGCATTTCTTCATATACCTGTTGTCCATTTGTATGCCTTTTTTGTAGAAATGCCTATTCAAGACCTTTGACTGTTTTTCATCAGTCATTTGCTATTGAGGTGTAGAGATTCCCTACGTATTTTGGATATTGATCTAATATTACATGTATGACTTGAAAATATTTTCTCCCCTTCCATAGGTTGCCATTTCACCCTTGTTGATTGTACAGAAGCTTTTAAGTTGGTTGCATTCCTGCTCGTTTATTTTTGTTTTCGTCGTCTATGCTTTTGGTGTCATGTCCATGAAATCATTGGAATACCAACGTTATAAAGCTTTCTTCTCTCTTTTTTTTTCTTCCTTCTGAAGTTTTACAGCTTAAGGTCTGGCGTTTAAGCTTTTAATCCATTTTGAGTTGATTTTTGTGTATGCTGTAAGATAAGGGTCTTTTTTATTTTTCATTACAAATGAAAAAAATTTCATTTTTGCTTGTGGATATCCAATTTTCTAAATACCATTTGTCAAGGAAACTATACTCTCCCCTTTGTGCATTCCTGGTACCCCTCCCCATCTTCCCACACCTATTTGTTTCCTAGTCTTAAGGTGCGGACCTGTTACCCTTTCATAGATTTATTTCTGGTCTCTCTATTCTCTTCCATTGTTCTATATGTCTCTCTTTATGATAAATGTTTGATATAATGAATATAATGATATAACTGATTTTTGCATGTTGATTTTGTATCCTGAAACTTTATTGAATTTATTAGTTCCAACAGTTTTTTTCAACAAATCTTTAGGATTTTCTATATAAAAGATTGTGTCATCTGCCAACAGATACTATTTTACCTATTTTTTTTTTTTTTTTCAGTTTGGAGTCCTTTTGTTTCTTTTTCTTGCCTTAACTGCTCTGACCAGGACTAGCAGTACTATGCTCAGTAGGAGTGGGAAGTGAGCATCCTTGACTTATTCCTGATATTGGAGGAAAAGTTCTCAGGTTTTATTATTTTTTTATTTTTTTTCCAAACACTGCAATGTTAGCTGTGGGTTTTTGATATATGGCCTTTATTATGTCAAAACATTTTTCTTCTTCTATTCCTAATGCATTGAGGATTTTTTTTTTAGTGTGAAAAGGTATTTAATTTTGTCAAATGCCTTTTCTGCATCTATTGAAATTATCATGTGATCATGTGATCTTAATCCATTATTCTGTTAATATGGTGTATCAAAATAATAGATTTTTGTATATTGAACTATCCATCTGTCCCAGGAATAAATCTGACTTGGACATTGTGTGTGATCTTTTTAACATTTTAATATGCTGTTGGATTTAGTTTACTAGTATTTTGTTGAGGATTTTCGCACATATATTCTTCAGAAATATTGATCTCTAGTTTTTTTTTTTTTTTTTTTTTTTCTTGTGGTGTGTTTTTCTGGCTTTGGTATCAGGGAATATTGCCCTTACAAAATGAGTTTGGAAATGTTTTGTTTGTTTGTTTTTGATTTTGTTTTGTTTGTTTCAATTTGTGGGGTTGGGTGGGAAGAGTTTGAGAAGGATAGAAATTAATTCTTATTTAAACGTTTGGTAGAATTCACCAGTGAAGTCATCTGGTCATGGGCTTTTCCTTGTTGGGAGATTTTAAAGTACTGCTTAAGTGGCCCTATTAGTAATGAGTCTGTTCAGGCTATTTCTTATGATTTAGTCTTGATAGCCTGTATATTTCTATAAATTTATCCACTTTTTTTCTAAATTATCCAGCTTGTTATCATATAATTGTTCAATGTAGTCTCTTATGTCTGTAGCACTGTTCTTTCTTTTCTGATTTTGTTTATTTTAGTCTTGCCTCATTTTTCTTAGACTAGCTAAGGGAATCCCAATTGTGTTGAGATTTTCAAGAAGCCAACTCTAGTTTTATTTTTTAATTGTTTTTCTATTTTCTATTTTATTTTTCTATTTTCTTTAATCTTGATTATTTCCTTCCTTCTGCTAACTGTGAGCTTCTTTGTTCTTCTAGTTCCTTGAAGTATAAAGTTAGGTTATTTATTTGAGACATTTTTCCTTTTTATGTAGATGTTTATTGCTATGAACTTCTTACATATTCCTGTTTTTTCTGTTTCCCATGCATTTTGGCATATTGTGTTTTTTTTTTCATTTGTCTTGACATATTTTCTACTTCTCTATTTTATTGATATGTAATAGTTGTACATATTTATGGAGTACAAGGGATATTTTGACACATGCTTACAGTATGTAATTATCAAGTAATAGTAATTGGAATATTCATTATATCAAACATTTATCATTTCTTTGTGTTGTACGTTTTAAATATTCTCTTCTAGCTATTTTAAAATATAAAATAAGTTCTTATTAACTATCATCACTCTTCTGTGCTGTTGAACAATAGAACTTGTGCCTTCTATATAACTGTATTTTTGTACCCTCTTCATCCCATTGGAATGCTACAATTCCCAGTATCTGGTAACCACCATTTGACTCACTACCTCCAAGAGATCAATTTTTTGTTAGCTTCCATATATAAGTGAAAACATGCAATCTTTGTCATTCTGTGGCTGGCTTATTTCACTTAACATAATGTCCTCTAGTTCCACCAATGTTACTGTGACATGTTTTTATGTTTCCCCACCCCCCTGTGACTGAGTAATATTCCATTGCGTATATACACCACATTTTCTTTATCTACTCATCAAATAATGGTTGATTGAATACCTTGGTTACTGTGTATAGGGTTGCAATAAACATGGATGTGCAATTATCTCTTTGATATACTAATTTTCTTTCTTTTGGATAAACACTCAGCAGTGGGAATGCTGGATCATGTGGTAGTTGTATTTTTAGATTTTAAGGGAAACTTTGTACTATTTTATATAGTTGCTGCATTAATTAACATTCACACCAACAGTGCATGAGCATTCCCTCTTTTTTTTTTTTTTTTTTTTTGCATCTTTGTCAGCATGTTATTTTCTGTCTTTCTGATAGTAGCCATTTTAACTGGTGTGTGATAATATCTTGTTGTGGTTTTGATTTGCATTTCTCTGATGATTAGTGATGTTAAACATTTTTTCATTTACCTGGTGGCGATTTGTATGTCTTATTTTGAAAAACGCCTATTCAAAGCATTTGTTCAATTATTAATTGGATTATTTGTGGGTTTCTTTTTTGTTTTGGTTTGTTTTGCTGTGTTTTTTTGCTATTGAGTTGTTTTAGTTCCTTACATATTCTGGTTATTAATCCCTTGTCAGATGGGCAGTTAGCAAATATTTTCTCCCATTCTGCAGGTTATCTCTTCACTTTGTTAATTATTTACTTTGCTTTACAGAAGCTGTTTAGTTTGATATAATCACATTCGTTTAGTTTTGCTTGTATTGTCTGTATTTTGAGGTCTTATGCAAAGTATTTGCCAGAACTAATGTCCTGAAGTATTTCCCAATGTTTTCTTCTGGTAGTTTCATAGATTAAGGACTTACATTTAAGTCTTAATCTATTTTGATTTTAGTTTTGTATATGGTGAGAGATAGGGGTCTAGTTTTATTATTCTACGTGTGGATATCCAATTTCTGCAGCACCATTTATTGAAGTCCTTTCCCAGTGTATCTGTTAAAAATGAGTTGGCTGTAGATGTGTGGATTTATTTCTGAGTTATTTTTCCTCTTCCATTCGTCTATGTGTCTATTTTTATCACACTGTCTTGTTTACTATAACTTTGCAGTATATTTTAAAGTCAGATAGCTTGATGCCACCAAGCTATCTTTATTCTTTTTGCTCCAATTGCTTTAATTATTCAGGATCTTTTGTGATTCCATAGGAATTTTAGAATTTTTAAAAAATTTTCTCTGAAGAGTGGCATTAATACTTTTTTTTAACAAAAAAATGAACGTTCACAAGTTTTATTAAATAAAAATTTTGCATTGTTTACTTTTCACCATAATGTTCTGGCATGCTTCTAATGATAGAATCACCCAGCTTAATGATAGCCAGTATGTGTTGTCTGTAGTATATTCCACATGCTGTACCCAATTCAGTATTATTGCCTCTGTAGTGATGGATACCAGTTTTGGCCAACAATACTTATTATAATTCAGATTTCTTCAAAGTCAGGCAGTTTCTAGAGAGGATGATGAATTTTGCTTTGCCTTGTCTGATCATCTTCAGAGTTGGCTTGTACCCTAGCATCTTTTTAATGTGTTGTTGTGTTCGGTTTGCTAGTATTTGGTTGAGGCTCTTTGCATCTATGTTCATCTGGGATATTGGCCTATATTTTCCACTTTTCATAATGAGTTGGAGTATAGAGTTAATTGACTCCAGTGATGTTTTCATCTTCCTTGTGGCCCCCATCTTCCCGCCTTAGGTGCAGGACAGGGCCCACTCAAGAGCACCTGCAAAGATAGCCAGGGAGCAAGAAAATGTCATTGGTACTTTGGAAGGAATTACTTTGAATTTGTAAATGACTTTGGGTAGTACGGACCTTATAAAAATATTAATTATTCCAATCTATGGACATTAAATGTCTTTCCATTTTTCTTGTGTCCTATTTTTTCTAATAGCGTTTTATAAATTTCATTGTAGAGAGATTTCACTCCTTTAGTTAAATTTATTTCTAGGTATTTTATATATTTTGTAGCTATTGTAAATGGGATTTATTTCATGATTTTTTTCAGATGGTTTGTTATTGGCATATAAAAATGCTACTGAGTTTTGTATGTTGATTTTGTATCCTGCCACATTACTGAGTTTATTTATAAGTTCTAACAACATTTTGGTTGAACCTTTAGGTTCCTCTAAATATACGATCATGTCATTTGCACACAAGGACAGTATTACTTCTTTCTAATTTAGATGCCTTTTATTTCTTTATCTCATTTAATGGATCTGGGCAGAACTTTTAGTACTATGATGAATAAAAGTTATAAAAGTGGTCATTCTTGGCCTTGTCTTTTTCCAGATCTTAGAAAAAAAGGCTATTAACATTTCCCCATTTAGGATGATGTTAGCTGTTGGTTTGTTATATATGGCCTTTGTTATTTTGAGACATATTCCTTCCATAACCAGTTTGTTGAGAGTTGTTATAATTAAGGGATGCTGAATATTGTTGACAGCTTTTTTTTTTTTAGCATCTGTTGAAATGCTGCATATAGTTTATATCCATGATTCTGCTAATGAGATGTATCCTGTTCACTGATTTGAATATGTTGAATGATATTTGCATCCCAGGGATGTATCCCACTTGATCACAGTAAATGATCTTTTTAATGTGTTGTTGTGTTCAGTTTGCTAGTATTTGGTTGAGACTTTTTGTTTTCTTTTTCTGCTGTGTCTTTGATTTTGATATCAGAGTAAATTGGCCTCATAGAATGAGTTTGGAAGTGTACCTCCTCTTCCATTCTTTGAAATAGTGTGATTAAAATTGGTATTAGGTCTTCTTTAAATGTTTGGTAGAATTTAGCAGTGAATCCATTTGGTCCTGAGTTTTTCATTGATGGGAGCCTTTTTTCTTTCTTTCTTTCTTTTTTTTTTTTTACTACTTTCAACTCATTGCTTGTTATTGGTCTGTTCAAGTTTTCTATTTCTTCATGGATCAATTTTGGTAGATTTATGTGTCCAAAAATTTGTGTACTTCTTCTAGGTTTTCCCATTTGTTTGTGTATTCTTCTTCATAATAGTCGCTAATAATTCCTTGTGTTTCTGTGGTATCAGTTTTAATCTTTCATTTTTTGCCTGTGATTTTTTAACTGAGTCTTCTCTCCTTTCTCTTAGTATAGCTAAGAAAAACTTGTTAATTTCGTTTATCTGTTCAAAAAAAGAGTTTTCATTTTATACTTTGTGCGTTTTTTCACTTTTTTTTTTTTTTTTTTTCTGTTCTGATCTTTTTTCCTTCTTTCCTTCTACTAATTTGGGGTTTGATTTGTCATTGTTTTCTAGTTCTTTGAGGTGCATCAGATTGTTAATTTGAAGTCTTTCTACTTTTTTTATAGGTGTTTCCTGCTATAAATTGGCACTGATTTTGTTGTATATTTTAGGTTTTATTTGGGGAATTTTGTTTACATTTCCTTTTTTCAAGAAATATTTTAATTTCCTTCTTAATTTCTTCATTGACCCATTGGTTGTTCAGGATCATATCATTTAATTTCCATGTTATTTTTACAATTTCTAATGTTTCTTTTGTCTTTGATTTCTGGTTTTATTCCATTATAGTCAGAAAAGATACCCATACGATTCAAGTATTTTGGGATTTATCAAGACTTGTTTTGTGGCATAACCTATGCTCTATCCCAGAGAATGTTCCTGGTACTAATGAGAAGTATGTATACTCTGCAGCAGCCGGATACAATCTTTTGTAAAGATGTCAAGTAGGTCCTTTTGGTGTGCAGTGTAGTTTTATTCCAATGTTTCCTTGTTGATTTTCTGTCTGTATGATCTATCCATTGCTGATTGTGGAGTGTTGAAGTCCCCCACTATTGTTGTATTGTTCTTTCTCTCTCCCTTTAGCTGTATTAATATCTCCTTTAAATATTTGGGCACTTTGATATTGGGTACATATGTATTTATGATTGTTATACCCTCTTGATAAATTGAGCCCTTCATTATTACATAATAACTTCCTTTGTATCTTTTCAGTTTTTTTGACTTGCCATCTATTTTATCTAAGTATAGCTACTCTTGCTCTTTTTTGGTTTCCCTTTGCTTAAAATACATTTTTCATACCTTCACATTAAATATATGCATGTCCTTATAGATGAATATGTTTCTTCCAGGCAGCATGAATTTGGGTCTTATTTTTTAATTCATTCAGTCACTTTGTTTTGCAATTAAAAATTGAGTCAATTTACATTCAATGCCATTATTGATAGATAAGGACTTACTAATGCCATTTTGTTACTTTTTTTCTGGTTATTTTATAACTCCTCTTTTTCTTTCTTCTTCAATTCCTTTGTGGTTAACTGATTTTCTTAACCACAAATTTCTGGACACATAAATCTACCAAAATTGATCCATGAAGAAATAGAAAACTTGAACAGACCAATAACAAGTAATGAGAAATATGATTTTCTTAACCACAAAGGTAGTATGTTTGAATCCCTTGCTTTTTATTTTTGCTTTCTCTATTATAAGCCTATGTTTTGTGATTACTGTGTGGCTTACAAAGAAAATCTTTTAGTTGTAACAAGTTATTTTAAACTAGTGGCTACTTAAGTTTGGTGGCAGAGAAAAGCATAGAAACAAGCAAAGAAAAATCTATAAAGCCCTGCATTTTGATTTCATACTCCTCTCCATATTTAGGCTTTTTGTTGTATCAATTTATATATTTCCATATTGTCTATCTCATAACAAATTGTTATAGTTATTATTTTTGATAGATGTGTCTTTTCATCTTCAGACTAAAGATACAAGTGTTACACACCATGATTACAGTATTAGAATATTCTGATTTTGTCTTTGTACTTAATTTTACCAATGAGTTTTATACTTTCAGATGATTTCTTGCTGTATATTAACATCCCTTTCTTTCAGATAGAAGGACTCTCACTAGCATTTCTTATAAGACAGTTATGATGATGAAGTCTCTTAGCTTTTGTTTGTCTGTGAGTTTTTATTTCTCCTTCATGTTTGAAAGGAAGTTTTTCTCACTACTATATTCTTGGTTAGAAACTTTTTTGCCTTTAGCACTTTGAATATTCCATGATGCTCTCTCATAGCTTGCTGAGAAGTCTACTGCCAAATCGTAGCTCATTTATATGTTATTTGCTTTGCTTTTGCTGTTTGTAGATTCTTCCTTGTCCTTGACATTTGAGAGTTTGATTATTAAATGCCCTGGGATAGTGTTATTTTGGTTGACTCTGCTTTGTGATCTTTGACCTTTTTGTACCTGGAGAGTCATATTTTTCTCTAAATTTGGAAAGTTCTCTGTTATCATTTCTTTGAATATACTTTGTATCCCTACCTCTCACTCCTTCTTTAAGTCCAATGACACTTAGATTTGCCTTCTTGAAGCCGTTTTCTAAATCTTGTAAGCCTTCTTTATTCTTCTTAATCCTTTGATTGTATATTTTCAAATAGCCTGTCTTCCAGGTCATGAATTATTTCTTCTGCTTAATCAATTCTGCTGTTGAGACACTCTAATGCATTTTTGCATTCATCAGTTCATCAATTGTATTTTTCATCTGTAGGTTTGTAGGTTTCTATTTGATTTTTTAAATTTTATACACACACACACACACACACACACCACACACACACACACATATATATATATATATATATATATATATATATATAATTTCTTGAATAAACTTCTAAATTGATTATCTGAGTTTCTGGAAGTTCATTGAGCTTCCTCAAATTAGCTATTTTGAATTCACCAAAAGGTTGCACATCTCGGTCACTCCAAGGTTAATCACTGGTGACTTAGTCTGTTTAGTTAGATCATATTTTCTTGAATGTTCTTGAGACTTGTGGACATGTGTCAATCAATGTCTGGGTATTATAGAGTTAGTTATTTATTTCAGTCTTCACAGTCTGGCCTTGTTAGTACCCATCTTCTTCAGAGAACGTTTCAAAAATTCAAACAGGATTTATTATTGAATTCCCCAAGCTTGTAGTCACTTCAGCTGTTTCAGTACTAGAGAGTATTCTAAGTCCAATTACACTGTAACTGTCTTGTGGACTTTTATGTACTTATTTCTGATGGACTTTTGAGAGATCATGGAAAATTTCTTGGGTTGCCAGGATGATCCTTCACTCAGTCTCCTCTCTTTCCCTCAAACAGGAGTCTCTTCATACTCAGCTGCCTGGAGTTTGGGAAGGGGTGATGTGACCATTCCTGTGGCTGTTGTAACTAGCATCATGCTGGATTGCACCCAAAGCCTGCAACCTTCCAGACCAGCACAGCACTGAGGCTCACCCAATGCCCATAATCATGGCCTGACTGCTGCTGATGTTTATTGATAGCCTCAGGCTACTTTAATCAGCTGGTAGTGAAGCTAGCTCAGATTTGGGTTTGTTCCATCCTGCCAGAGTAGCAGATTTCCCTCAGTCATGGAATGGATCTAGAAGAAATGATAGATTCGCAGTGGCCTGAAATAAGGGATTTTGGGGATCTGCCCCATGCTGTGTTGTGCTGTGGTGGCAGTGTGCTAGTTTACAAGGCCAAGTCCCCAGTACTCTTCCCTCTCCTTCCTTCAAGTGGAAGATGTCTCGTCTCTCTCTTTGTCTCTGCACTGTGCTACCTGGAGTTAGGGGAGGGATGACATCAGCACTTCTGTGGCCCCTGCAGCTGATGTCACACTGGGTTGCACCATAAACCCACAACCTTCCAGGTCAGTGCAGCACTGGGACTCACCCAAAGACCATAGTCACTACAGAATTGCTGCCACTGAAATTTATTTGAGGCCCAAGACCATTTCAGTCAGTTAGGGCTTAAGCCCTTCTGCTGTGACTGTGGCTACAGATCTCTGTCTTGCCTGGTGTGAGAATAAATATTCCCTCTGTGGGTACTGGCCCGGAGTCAAGGGCTTTGGAATTCTGCCCAATGGTGTGTTCCACTGTGGTAGGATCAACACGGACTTCTAATGCAAAGTCCCCACTGAGTTTTATATATTCTTGTGTTGTATGTTTGATATATAGAATCCTTTCATTTCAAATTGAAGACCTTTCTTGGCATTTCTTGTAAGGCATGTCTAGTGGTGATAAGCTCCTTCAGTTTTTGTTTGGGAGTCTTTTTCTGTCCTTCATTTTTGAAAGACAGTTTGGCCATGTATGGTGGCAGGCTATTTTTTCTTTTCACATTTTAAATATACCATCACCCTCCTTTATGGTCTCCAAAGCTTCTGCTGAAATAGCTACTCTTAGGGAACTTCCCCTTATATGTGACAAGTTCTTCTCTTTCTGCTTTCAAAATGTTTTCTTTGTCTTTAATGACTATTGACAATTTGCTTGTAATGTACCTCAATGTGGATTTCTTTAGGTTACTCTTATTTGGTGTTCTTTGGAGTTCTTGGGTCTGAATTTTTATTTCATTCTCCAGATTTGGGAAGATTTTAGCTATTATTTGCTTGAGTAAACTATTTTGTTTTTTTCTCTTCTCCTTCTGACACTCTCCTAATGTAAATATTGGTCCCTAAATTGTGAGCCTTAAGATTTCTTCACTTTCTTCATTATTTCGTTCTTTTTGCTCTTTTGACTGAATTATTTTTATTTTTTATTTATTTATTTTATTTTTTTATTATACTTTTAAGTTCTAGGGTGCATGTGCACAATGTGCAGGTTTGTTACATATGTATACGTGTGTCATGTTGGTGTGCTGCACCCATTAATTCATCATTTACATTAGGTATATCTCCTAATGCTATCCCTGTCCCCTCTCCCCACCCCATGACAGGCCCCAGTGTGTGATGTTCCCCACTCTGTGTCCAAGTGTTCTCATTGTTCAATTCTCACCTATGAGTGAGAACATGCAGTGTTTGGTTTTCTGTCCTTGCGATAGTTGGCTCAGAATGATGGTTTCTAGCTTCATCCATATCCCTACAAAGGACATGAACTCATCCTTTTTCTATGGCTGCATACTATTCCATGGTGCATATATGCTATATTTTCTTAATCCAGTCTATCATTGATGGACATTTGGGTTGGTTCCAAGTCTTTGCTATTGTGAATAGTGCCACAATAAACATACATGTGCATGTGTCTTTAGAGCAGCATGATTTATAATCCTTTGGGTATATACCGAGTAATGGGATGGCTGGGTCAAATGGTATTTCTAGTTATAGATCCTTGAGGAATCGCCACACTGTCTTCCACAATGGTTGAACTCGTTTACAGTCCCACCAACAGTGTAAAAGTGTTTCTATTTCTCCATATCCTCTCCAGCACCTGTTGTTTCCTGACTTTTTAATGATTGCCATTCTAACTGGTGTGAGATAGTATCTCATTGTGGTTTTGATTTGCATTTCTCTGATGGCCAGTGATGATGAGCATTTTTTCATGTGTCTGTTGGCTGCATAAATGTCTTCTTTTGAGAAGTGTCTGTTCATATCCTTTGCCCACTTTTTGATGGGGTTATTTGATTTTTTTCTTGTAAATTTGTTTAAATTCTTTGTAGATTCCGGATATTAGCCCTTTGTCAGATGGCTAGATTGTAAAAATTTTCTCCCGTTCTGTAGGTTGCCTGTTCCCTCTGATGGTAGTTTCTTTTGCTGTGCAGAAGCTCTTTAGTTTAATTAGATCCCATTTGTCAATTTTGGCTTTTGTTGCCATTGCTTTTGGTGTTTTAGTCATGAAGTCCTTGCCCATGCCTATGTCCTGAATGGTATTGTCTAGGTTTTCTTCTAGGGTTTTTATGGTTTTAGGTCTAACATCAAAGTCTTTAATCCATCTTGAATTAATTTTTGTATAAGGTGTAAGGAAGGGATCCAGTTTCAGCTTTCTACATATGGCTAACCAGTTTTCCCACCACCATTTATTAAACAGGGAATCCTTTCCCCATTTTTTGTTTTTGTCAGGTTTGTCAAAGATCAGATGGTTGTAGATGTGTGGTATTATTTCTGAGGGTTCTGTTTTGTTCCATTGGTCTATATCTCTGTTTTGGTACCAGTACTATGCTGTTTTGGTTACTGTAGCTATGTAGTATAGTTTGAAGTCAGGTAGCGTGATGCCTGCAGCTTTGTTCTTTTGGCTTAGGATTGTCTTGGTGATGCAGGCTCTTTTTTGTTTCCATACGAACTTTAAAGTAGTTTTTGTCAATTCTGTGAAGAAAGTCATTGGTAACTTAATGGGGATGGCATTGAATCTATATATTACCTTGGGCAGTATGGCCATTTTCACAATATTGATTCTTCCTATTCATGAGCATGGAATGTTCTTCCATTTGTTTGTGTCCTCTTTTATTTTGTTGAGCAGTGGTTTGTAGTTCTCCTTGAAGAGGTCCTTCATATCCTTTGTAAGTTGGATTCCTAGCTATTTTATTCTCTTTGTAGCAGTTGTGAATGAGAGTTCACTCATGATTTGGCTCTCTGTTATTGCTGTATAGGAATGCTTGTGATTTTTGCACATTGATTTTGTATCCTGAGACTTCTTTGAAGTCGCTTATCAGCTTAAGGAGATTTTGGGCTGAGATGATGGGGTTTTCTAAATATACAATCATGTCATCTGCAAACAGGGACAATTTGACTTCCTCTTTTCCTAATTGAATACCCTTTATTTCTTTCTCCTGCCTGATTGCCCTGACCAGAACTTCCAACACTATACCAAACAGGAGTGGTGAGAGAGGGCATCCCTGTCTTGTGCTAGTTTTCAAAGGGAATGCTTCTAGTTTTTGCCCATTTGACTGAATTATTTTTAATGATGTCTCCTTGAGTTGCTGGTCCTTTTATTAGCTTGATCTAGTCTGCTGCTGAACCTCACTAGTTTTTTTTTCACTTCAGTTATTGTGTTCTTCAGCCCCGTGATTTCTGTTTGGTACTTTCTTATATTTTCTATCTGTTTGTTGAAATTCTCATTTTGTTCATGCATGATTCTCTTGACCCTTGTGGGCATCTTTATGATAGTTATTTTGACTTTTCTGTTAGATAAATTGTATAACTTCATTTTATTAAGGTTGTTGTCTGGAGATTTAGCTTATTCCTTTGTTTGAATTATTTTTTTGATTCTTAATTTTCCTTGATGCTCTGCATTGGTGTATGTGTATTATCCGATTATACACACTGCATCCTGTCTGCCCAGACTCTGCTTGTACCAGAGAAGACCACCATCAATCAACCTGGCCAGAGATTCTACAGTTTCTACCAACTGTACAAGGAGGAACAGACAGCTGGGTTTTGTTGGTTTGTTTTTCTGAGACAGAGTCTTGTTCTGTCACCCAGGCTGTAGTGCAGTGGCATACTCACAAAGCACAGCAGTCTCAACCTCCCAGGCTCAAATTGATCCTTCTGCCTCAGCCTTCTCAGTAGCTGAGACTATAGACGTGCACCACTCTGCTGACTAATTTTTGTATTTTTTGTGGGGATGTGGTTTTGCCATGCTGTTCAGGCTGATCTTGAACTCCTGAACTCGGCCTTTCAAATATTCAAAGTACTCGGATTATAGGTGTGAGCCACTGTACCTCACTAGCTGTGCTTTTTGTGTATTTGCTCTGTGCTGACCCACTGGGGGAAACTATGACATCTACCCGTCCAAATCACTATTTCCATTATCCCTTATTTGTGGCAGACCAGTTAGAGTTGTAAGACTGGCAAATAGTTGCCAGTTCTTTGGGCAGTCCTGGCAAAGTTGGGGCATTGGATGCTCAGATAAACTCATTTTCTTCTCAGAGAGAAACTGAGAGCTGATTTTTGTTTGTTTGTTTGTGGTTGTTGTTGTTGCTCATGTTATGCTGAGCACAAAGAAGACTTGGGACATCTGAGCAGCAGGGAAGCTTGAAGCTAGGGGCAATAGATGCCCCTAGCATCCATCTCTGTTTTCCCTAGCTAATATACTGTGCTGGTCCCATCAGAGATCCAAGACTGGCAAGACAGAAGCCAGACCTTTGCAGAGCCCTCTTGGAATCGTTGGGGTGCTGCATGTGCAAACCAAGCCCTTTTCTCCTCCGGGAGAAGCTGGGAGCTAGGAGTGAATCTCTTCCTGATTATATAGCACTGTGCCAGTGGTGGGGATTCTGGCGAGAGGGTGTTCTGGATCTCTCTTCTAGTTTTGGTCAGTCTGGTTTCACATTCACCTGGACTGCAGGAGCCTTTCACTTAGTTTCTGGATTTCTCATAAAGGAAATTTGTGGATGATTTGTTCTCGAATTTGTGTTTTTTGGGGGTAGAGTGTACAGGACTTTCTACTTTGCCATCATGCTGATGTCACTTGTCATGTTCTTTTTATTGGAATTATTTCCTAAATTAAAGTGCTCCTTGGTATTCCATTTATCACTGGCGTCACGATATCTTTGTTAGTAATAGGTTTTTCTTTCCTAATTACTTGCTAGCATGTTATGAAGAATGGGATATTTTAATTGAAGAATTTACTGTGTTTGAATCCTGGTTTCCTGTCTTTAAATCTTGGTATATGTTGGGACTTTAGACCTAAGAGTGTATAACTAGTTATTTTAAGATACTATTACTTGGTATTCTTTTTTTATGAGTAAATTGCCTACAAACATTAAGATGATAAATCATTAGAATAGGTGTTTGGATTAGCTACCTGATTTTTAGATTTTTAATATTTACATTAAGGATTATGTACAAACTGCTAATAATGTCTGCACACTAATTACAAAAAAACTCAATTAATTTTTTTTTAAAGTAGTGATGAACTTGCAACTTGCATACAGTATATGTTAACATACATGAGGACCATAGTGTTTTCACTGATGATGTGAAAACCAGAAGACAGAAACGTGTTTTAAAAAGGAGGACTTTGTATTTAGGTCAAATGAAAATTCTACTATACTAATTTCATCACTTTGTATTCTAAATTATCTTCTGAGAATGTAAGAAGAGTGTTAATACACCAGCTCCCTTAGCAGAACTTCACAAATAGTTGAATAAATCTATTTTTATATGAGTCACGTCAATTACGTCAATTAGAGAATCAGTAACAGTGATTGCCTCAAATACTTAAATTCCAAAGCAAGTTTTATTTTTGTATTCATTTTATGATGTCAAAGTAAAGTCTTTGAAAGTTGATTATGTTAAAGTTAAACATATATTATAAATTCAGTTAAAATTAATATTTTATTATTTTTAAATTTACTGAGACTTAGGCTGGGTGCAGTGGCTCACGCCTGTAATCCCAGCACTTTGGGAGGCCGAGGTGGGTGGATCACGCGGTCAGGAGATCAAAACCATCCTGGCTAACACATGAAACCCTGTCTCTACTAAAAATTCAAAAATTAGCTGGGCGTGGTGGTGGGCGCCTATAGTCTCAGCTACTCGGGAGGCTGAGGCAGGAGAATGGAGTGAACCTGGGAGGCGGAGCTTGCAGTGAGCTGAGATCTTGCCACTGCACTCTAACCTGGGTGACAGAGCAAGACTCTGTCTCAAAATAAACAAACAAACAAACAAATTTACTGAAGCTTGTTTTACTGAGAAAACCATAGCCCAGCTTGTTTAAAAAATAAATAAATAACTTCATGCACCTACCTAAAAAAAGTGTATTCCCATTGTTTTTGCAGTGTTTTATAAATATCAATTTTGTTGATAGTGTTAATTATTCACTATCATTACTTCCTGCTCACTTATTTTATCAACTACTCAAGAAAAGTGCTAAAATGCCCCAGTGCAGTTTCACATTTGTCTATTCTTTTCATCATTTACTTTTATTTTTTGCTTTGTGCAGTTTGAAGATATGTTATGAGCTGCATACATTTTGGATACTATAGGGTTTTTTTGACCCTTTTTTGATTCTTTTATTGGTATGAAATCTCTCTCTTTTTCTCTGGTAATTTTCCTGTGTTAAAATTTACTTTGTCTATATGTATATCCTATGATTAGTGTGGCATGTTCTGCCTTTTAGCACCTTTTTACTTTTAAGTTGCCAGTGTCTTTATATTTAAAGTAGACTACTAGTAAATAGCTTATGGTTGCATCTTGATGTTTTATAGTTTGAAAATCTGTATCCCTTAGTTGGAGTCTTTTAAGCATTAGACCATTTATGTTTAGTACAATTATTCACTTGGTTAAACTTTGTCTACCATATTGCTATATATATATATATAATATATATATATATATGTATATATATAATTGAATATATATATATTATTGAATCCACCTGTTAATTGTTCCTTTTATTTTACCATCATTTTTTCTCTTCTGTTAGCTTATTAGCTATACCTCTTTTGGGAGGAAAGGAAAGCATTTGCTCTAACACTTGTAACGTATATCTTTAGCTTATGAAAACCTGTCATTACGTCAAATAGACAAACCTATCTTTAAATAATATTATACCACCTCACATATAATGTAATAACCTTCTAATAGTATATTTCCATTTCCTCCTTCAGGTCTTTGGGGCATGTTTTCATTTATCTTACTTTTACATATGTTATAAACATCACAACCCTTTTAAAAAAACTATAAACGTAATATTTAAAATCTTTTAAATATTTGAAAGTGAGCAAAGGCCACAAATTAAAATTTAATATTAAAGATAAAATTATTTATTTTGTGATAAAATACAAATGTAAATTTTGGTGGTACGTAACCTCATAATAAAAACAAGTCTCTTACAAAATTAAAAAAACAGAAATGTACTAGGAATTGGTTGTTGTGAACACAGAATTCATAACTGCAACCAATAAAATTGTAATATTTACCCATCACAATAAAACTGTAGTTAAAATATACAAATATTTTATATGTAATTGAAATAATTGAACTAAGTGGTGTGTGTTTCTGGATGTGGTTGTGAGAGACACAGAGAGAGAGTGAGAGAGAGAGAAAATAAAGCTGATTCAAAAAATAAATAAAAGAACGTAGTATGCCAGTACCGTGTTCTCTTTATCCTGATCATTGTCACTAAGTCCTAGAAAGGTTCGAGTTTTTTGAAGTACTATTTTGCAAATAAACCAAAATGCCCTACTATGATACTGAATGATTTTGAAAATAAAACCTTTACATTTTGATAGCTATTCATTAAAATCCATTGAAAATCTTAAAGTATTCAGTTAGTAGAGTGCTAACAATCTTCAGCTTTTAGAATTTTTAAGTAAATAGCAATTATTGAAAACAATAAACAGGAAGACATTTAAGTGTGATTTCTTTAAAAGAATGAAAATTTCAAACTTTAGTATTTTAGTATGCCTTGACTTGTTGAAGAAAGGATCTTTTGATAGTTATTTTTAATTGGATTAAATGTTCACTTTATTCTGGGATAGAATAAAGTTAAGAAAATGTTTATTTAATATAAATTATATATAAATAAAATTATATTTATAAAATGTATTTTGTATATAATATAGCTTGTAGATAAATATTTCAAAAAATTATAATTTTAGAAAACTTGTTTGACAAGTTTCATATTATAAAAGTGTGTCAAAAAATGTATTCTGAAAAGAAGTTAAAATTCAATACATGTGAAAATATTTGAGCTGAAATGTTTACATACTGCTTAATGAAAATAAAAATTAAATTGAAATTTTTCTTCATTTCGGAGAATTAACCCTGAGCTTACCAGGTAGCTTAACACCTATGAAGAGGAAATTTTCTCAATTAAAAATAGTATGGTTTATGATGATATCAGTTGAGCCACCGACAGTTTAAAATATATAAAAATGTTTCTAGCAATACTAATAAAAATAAGAATATATTGAAAAAACACATTCTTTAGAAAACATAGTAAAAAAGGCATTAAATGTGGCTAAGAAACCAATTAAAGAATGCAAATGTATAACACAAATGATTATTTTGCATGTTATTTTAATATTCAGGAAATTCACATAAAGAAGATGCTTTTGTACACAGATATGTCATTTTAATTTTTTAGGAATTATTTTATTTTTAAAATAGTTTTGTATAGATAACTATTTTGAAACATGCATCAATATAATATCAATTATGTTACTCAATACATATTATAATTATTTAATTTTATTTACTTTTAGCTTCTTGTTTCATGCTTAACAATTTTTTCAGTTTCAATAACAAAGTCCTCAGATTTTGATACACATGTTACTATTTTAAAACTATTTTTGTATCTACACTCCTCTTAGCCTGTGTTCCCTGAAGGGTAAGGATGTCATCCTTGATATTTGTGTCCCCACAACTTGGCACGACACCTGGTACTTGGTACTTAGTAAATATTTAATGAATCTGATTGAATGGGTAAATTTTGTAATAATGTAAAACTAAAAGCACACAAATACTGTATACTGTCAGTTAGAAGTAATGTGAAACCATTTTTACATAATTTCTCTCTTTTTTTTTTTAACTTATATTGGTCATCTCCGTATACTAGAATTCTATTTCAAATTGACTCATATACTTTTCTATAATCTTTGGATGTAAAAAGAGTTTCTTGTACAGATCCTTTTGACAGTCTTCAAGCTAACAGGCCTTTGATTGTATCCTCACTTTGTAAGCATACTGGAGCCTAAGAATCTATGAAAGCAAAGCTGTGTTGTTCCTGTTAATATCTCCAAAATCAAGCATGATACCTGGCTCAATAATTATTTGGTATAATAAATAAATGCATATGCATTTTTTTAAAAAAGGAATTTCTATATACTTGGAAATACATTACAACACTGGTTTTGAGGTTTCTTTTCCATACCATGCATTAAGCAGCTTTGTTTCTCTCCTGGGTTGATGGGAATGTGTCTGTCCTGCTGCCATCAACTTTAACCTGACTTGCCATATCATTAGATGTATCCTTAGTAACATAATGAAATTCTAAAGATAGCCACATTTCTGAGTAGCTGGCAGAATGTGGGCCTAATAATGATGTTGAACATTCTTTATAAAGTTGATGGATCATGTACAAAGCAAGGGCTTAATCAAGGTCAAAATTCTCCAGGGTGAAATCCACCTCTAGGTTACCATCTGCATTTCAAATATTTTCTGATTGATTTGACTCTGGATGGGATTTTTCTCACAGGTTAAGTATTCCCATTACCCATCTTGATTTTCTTATAGATAGTGAAGTGGAGAATACAGTGTCATTTTCAGCCAATAGAAAAATATAAGGCAATAAAGCTGAAAGAGAGGGATGTAGGAAATTGTGAATATCAAATTTGGACCATGACCTTGCTAAGTCTCCTGACACACTGCAAAAAATATAAAATTACTTCTTAAAAAACCTATACAGTGCATATTAAAATCTATTTGATTTTTTTCATTTCTGAGTTGTATTTTCATAGAATTATGAATATAATTGTTAGAATAAAAATTTAATATTTTGTCTGATTCTAAATAAAACAGATGAAATAGTCCTAGGCCAGGAATTTTTTTTTTTTTTTTTTTTTGAGATGGAGCCTCGCTCTCTGCCCAGGCTGGAGTGCAATGGCTTGAGCTCGGCTCACTGCAAACTCCGCCTTTCGGGTTCACGCCATTCTCCTGCCTCAGCCTCCCAAGTAGCTGGGACTACAGGCGCCCGCTACCACGCCCGGCTAAATTTTTGTATTTTTACAAATACAGGGTTTCACCGTGTTAGTCAGGAAGGTCTCAATCTCCTGACCTCGTGATTCGCCCGCCTCAGCCTCCCAAAGTACTGGGATTACAGGTGTGATCTACCGCGCCCCGCCCCTAGGCCAGTTTTACAGATGAGGCAGGAAAGATTCAGGGAACTAATACAAGGGATTAGTATCTTTTCTTAATACGGTGCACTAATTCTAAGTCTCTTGCTTCTGATATCATTACTCATCCAACTGTATGAAATCCAAGATTTTTCTTCTTTGAAAGGTCTTGAAATAAACAAGTTTATACCAAAAACTCGATTTCCTGAACAGAAAGGACACATAAGAACTTACGAGTGATTTCAGTGTATTTATTCTTTGTTATACCAAGCAATGCAATAAGAAAACTCGAGTGTTTTTTTTTTGTTTGTTTGTTTTTGTTTTTTTTGTTTTTTTGTTTTTTTTTTCTTTTTGACTTTTGTCACCACAATGGTAGTTCAACTTATCTCTGACTTCAAGTAATCATCCATATTTCAGTTGAAAACTACATATGTACCAGCTAGGCTTGTGAAATCTATATTAAGTGAAGTGCATATTTCCAATGAAATTATACTCACAATTAGATGGAAGCAAAGATAAAATAAGTGAGAAGTATATTTAGAGTAACAATAATGAGAACTCAGTTATATTTTGTAGTAGTTAGTGCCATCTGGTTTTTTTCCTGAACAAACCCTAGGTTATTCATAACAGATTAAAGCAATTAAAATGTAATGTAAATATTGTTATGGCACACTTAAAATAAACATCTCCTGGCTTCAAAATAATACCATATTATAAATAAACCTTCAGCATACACTGAAATGACAATGACAGTTTCGTTAATTCATTCATTCATTTTTAACTGTAGTAAAAAGTTCTCTTAAAATTCTTATACTGATGGACAGTTGATTTCTTCTTAGGGCATAGGAAAGCTAGATTTGATAAGGACATGTTACTTAATGACGAATGCTATGAACTCTTTCAGTGGATTTAGATCAGTGATGAAGATTGATGGTATTGTAAAAACAATTTCTAAGTAACATATGTTTTCTCAGATAAGCATACATTCTTTTATAGTGAATTCAAACAGATTCCTTATAAACAATTAGAATAAAACAACATATCTTGAAAAATTGTTTCTACTATGTATAAGCAGTTACAAAAATGCATTACTTTTACATATCTATCTTTTTTTCCCATTCAGAGCAATGAGAATTTTAAAGAAAAAACTGCCATGGGCACAGTTATTTGTTTTTAGTGGAAGAGAAACAGTTTTATTTTGAAAGTAAAAATTTGTCATAGCAAATTTATTTCTAATTTATTATAACAATCAGAAAAACTCATTTTATTGGAAATAAATGCTACCATATAAATTAAAATAACTGGCATAAAAAATAGAATAAAAATTAGAAGATTTTATATTTTTACTAATGTTCACTCTATTTCCTATGTCAATGATTTTTATCTTCTATTTTGAATATATTTCTAAAACATATTTTTATCTGGTTATAATAAATTAGAAGCACATTTGCAATGACATCAAGTGTCTAGGGAAAATTTACATAGGTGAAATTTTATACTTGTTTTTTACATTTTTACTTTCCAAATCAGAAGATTAAAAGGTTTTATAATTTTGCAATATTTTGGACATGGTAAGTTGAGGAACCTACTAGATATCTAAGTAAAGAAGTTAAATAGGCACTTGAAGAGAATGGTTAAGAGCTCAGAAAAAAGTTAAGTCTGGATATATAAATTTCAGGGGCATCAAGCTAAAAATAATACTTAAACTTGTGAAGTTATTTAGTGAGAAATTGTGGAAAGAAGGGACAAGAGCATTAAGAACTAATTCCTAAGGTGCTCCAGCCCTCAGTCATCAGGTTATCAAGTAACAAAAGCAAAAGATACCAAAAGAGAGCAGCAAATAAGCCAGAAAGAAAACCAGACTAGACCAATGAATTGGAGGCCAAAAAACAAAACAAAACAAAACAGCGCTTGAAGAAGGAAGGAATAGTCAGCTCTAATAAATGTTGCTGAAAGGTTTTTGAAAGAAAGTGTAAAAGTTACCACTGAATTTGTCAGTCTGGATTTAAAAATAGTGGAATAGAGGGAAGACTGACAATAAAACTGGAGACAATTGTATAGAAACTTCTGTCAGAAGATATATCTAATAGATTTTCTATTAAAGAAAGAAGAGGAATGGGAAAGCAGCTGAAAGAGGATGGGGATATTATAAAGTTTTGTTTGTTTATTTAAGATGAAAGATATAAGCCACAATTACATGCTGTTGAGAATGATCCAGTATAGTACTGTACATGCAACTGAGAATGATCCAGTGTGCTAGTAATACAGAGGAGATGAAAAACATTTACAACTGAAGTCCTTAACAGTGTTTAATACCAGCAACACAGGAACTAGGGTTGGCTTTTTATAGAACAAGGCCAACTTCTCCATTTTAAAAGATAGGGAAGCAAAATATGGATGTAAATACCAGTGGGGTGATCGATTTGATGGTGTTAAGAAGAGAATGCTTCTATCTATTGCTTTCCCTCTCAAAAAATTATAAAGAAGGAAATAAAACAAAATAAGGGATGAGAAGGAGAAATAGTGAAAAAGCAGTTGGAATGGAAATGTTCTTCATATTGTAGTTACTTTAAAATGTTATTTGGCATATATTTGGCATATACATGGCTAAACTTGGAGATGTATATGAATAAATTTTATTTCTATTATTTTTAATAACCACAAATATAACCTTGTGTCTTTCTTTTCTGCTTTCCATTATAATAAAAATGTAGGCAGCAACATATTTTTATGTGTAATAAAGGGATACAAATAGTTCAACATTTCTTGCCTTTCCATTTCAAATTGGTCTGATTGTTTTCAGTCAATTCTTTCATCAATAAACAGCTGTCAGAGTTCCACTAGTAGGATATGGCTTTATGTTATTTCTGGTAATGGGATAGGTTTGTGCTGAGACAACACACTGTAGTGATGAAGAGCCCTGCTGGTTGAGTTCAAATTCCAGGTCTGCTAAGAACATGCACTTAAGATCTCTGAGACCTTAAGATCTCATTTTGCCCATTTAAAAATTGGGATGACAATACCACTTTCTAAGGATTCTGTGTTTTAGCTTAAGAGTGTAAATTGAGCTGCTAGTCAAGTGCTTTGCACACTATATGCTCTAAATAGAGACAGTGATAACTGCTATGATCGTTATTTTATTGGTCTCTATTCTAAATTAATTGTCTTTTTTAAGTTTCTCTTTCTTAGTCTTTATTCAATTTGATATATAACAATAGAACCCTACTTAGTAAAGCTGTAATGTTGATATCTGTGCAAATATTTTTAAAGAAATTAATACGTTTAAGGTGTTATAAATGTGTAGGTTTTTGGACTACTTTAGTCAAAATAATAGGTGGATAATTGCTCGTCTGATTTTAAAATGACACTTAAAGATTAATAGCATGCTTCAGAGACTTCCACTTAAATAATCATATCTTGAGTTTTGTGCTCTATTCAACACTTAAGCACATTTTATTACAAAGGCTTTATGACTTTTATTTAGAAAATGTCCCTTGGATATGGTGTTATATCTGCATTTGTACTTTAACTGTGCCTAAGTAATTGTACGATGTTGGGAAAGCACCTTAGCCTTTTTAAGCCTCAATTTTATCAATGGAAAAATATGGATAGTAATAGTTCTCAGACTTCTTGTGAATCGAGATGTAGTTCATAGTATGGTGTTTTAAATGTAGAAAGTGCTCAATAAGTATTACATATTAGCATTCTTAGCTATTCACGTACGCTTCTATTTATATACTTTTTCTGTGTGACTACTATTCTTTCTAATGAATGTTAAGCTACTTTAAGGAGTACAATCTACATCTGTGTAACAGACTAGCCACTGGATAATTCCTAGACTAACCAAAATGAAATTGGCCAGCTCTTTTGAGACGAAGAAAACAAGACAGGGAAGTATTCTTTTATTGACAGTTTCATGGGATTTTACAGGTCAAACACGAATTATATTTGAATGTTATAACATATAAGCCTATTATTCACTTTCAAGAATGTTCCTTTTATGATATTATTACAGGTGAGACAACAAAGTAAGGCCCTTTATCTTTGTTGGAATTTCTGCTTACTTTGCATATATATGTTAGGGAAAAGGAGACATAAATGGCAGACTTAAAATCTAATAAAACAAAGATACAGATATTCATTTCACCAAATAAATCTGAAGCAATTTGAAATAAAGACGTTTAGAAAATGAGTGAATTACCAACGGTTAATACGTTGGCAGTCAGTATAGTATTTTCTGACATATACTTTTAAATTTTTACATATTTAAAATAGTGATAAATTAAAATACTTAATTGCCAAACAAGTCCTCATTCTATAGAAATATTCTGTATGTTGTTACAGAACAGGAGGGGATAAAGATGATCAAACCTTTACTTAAAAATTTATATAAAAACAATAACAAAAATAAAATATAAATAAGGATTATGTATTTTGAGAATGATATGATTCCAAAAAATGAGAAGTACATATAAAATACAAATAATTAATGTATTTTAAAATGTGTGATCAATAAAGTTGTTTTAATATTATATAATTATTTTTTAATCATTCTAATTAAGTGAGATTATCTAACTTCTAATTTGAAAGGAAATATGGCATAGCTTCTTAAATTGTTATTTCCTTCACTGGCTACAGTTTCTATTTAATACAGATGAAGAATGATTGATGTTAAAATTATTATAATTTTGCCTACCTACAACACAGAGTATAAAGAGCATGAAAATCAAACTTTGAATAAGTAAAAAAAAAAAAAAAAAAAAGAGACAATAGCATTTACATGAAGTAATTGTTCCTGTGTGTATTTAACTAACTGCTTTCAGAACTCAAGTAATTCCAAGAGGAAAAAACTTTATTTGGTCTTTCATTAAACCCCATCATTCTTTCTTGTTCTTTAAAATCTTACTCCAGGCCGGGCGCGGTGGCTCAAGCCTGTAATCCCAGCACTTTGGGAGGCCGAGACGGGCGGATCACAAGGTCAGGAGATCGAGACCACCCTGGCTAATACGGTGAAACCCCGTCTCTACTAAAGAATACAAAAAACTAGCCGGGCGACGAGGCGGGCGCCTGTAGTCCCAGCTACTTGGGAGGCGGAGGCAGGAGAATGGCGTAAACCCGGGAGGCGGAGCTTGCGGTGAGCTGAGATCCCGCCACCGCACTCCAGCCTGGGCGACAGAGCCAGACTCCGTCTCAAAAAAAAATAAATAAATAAATAAAAAAAAAATAAAATCTTACTCCTAATTTGTTTGTTAATTGAAAGAAAAAGGAACTTGAGGGATTTACTCCCTCTTCTCCTTCAAGTCAACTAAGCCCAAAGGCAAATGTGTATTCTCACATATTGTATATTAGCTGTCAAATCAAAACCTTATTTTAGCTACTATGTCCCACTTTAAATCTTTCAGCTCAGTAATTCTGACAGTAGCGTAAAAACACTGTTTTCCCATCATACTCAGCTTTTTTTCCTGTCATAGTCAGCTAAAATATGATGATATTGACTTCTTTCATTTCAATATGTTTTTCTAACATTGTTACACAAGCATTTTTATTTTTGAGAATGTATATGTTAAACTGAAAGCTTCCTGTGTCCAGTACACTGGAAATCTCAAATAAAACAAGTATTTTTCATAATCTTTTATATTATTCCTGTTACTCAATTTGAAAGCTATAGCACTTTTCACATTTATGTCACTTCTTTCTAATAAAAACATCCTAAATGTAAACCTTGTGTGTCGAACATCACTCTCCACTTATAAAACCAATCCACAGGTGATATGGTTTGGCTGTGTGCCACCACCCAAATCTCATCTCTAATTGTAATCCCCACGTGTCAGTGGAGGGGCTTGCTAGGAGGTGATTGAATCATGGGAACGGACTTTCCCGTTACTCTTCTCTTGATAGTGAGTGTGTTCTCATGAGATCTGGTTCTTTGAAAGTGTGTGGCACTTTCCCCTTCACTCTGTCTCTCTCCTTCTCTGCCATGGTAAGATGTGCTTGCTTCCCCTTTGCCTTCTGCCATGATTGTAAGTTTCCTGAGTTTCCTAGCCATGCTTTCTACTAAACCTACAGAACTGTGAGTCAATTAAACCTCTCTTCTTCATAAATTACCCAGTCCCAGGTAGTTATTTATAGCAGTGTGAAAACAGACTAATACAATAAGTCAATTTTAATTTGGTTGGAAACCGTTCCAGAGCAAATCAAGAAAAATTTGATAGGTAAATTTCTCACACACACACATAAAACATTTTTTATAAAAGATCTCTATCCATACTGGAAGACTATAATTGCTCAGATTCTTTGATGCATGATGCTCTGTTTAGTGCTCTGCTGAGAAACACTGATGGATATTACAAAACAAATTCACTTATAAATTAAGTACAGTCAGACAATCACGGCTCACTGTAGCCTTGACCTCCTAGGCTTAAGCTATCCTCTCACCTCAGCCTCTCAAGTAGTTGGGACTGCAGGCATGCGCCACCATGCTGGGCTAATTTTTTTTTTTGGATAGACAGAGTCTCACTTAGTTGCCCAGGCTGGTCTCAAACTCCTTGCATTTCGAAATCCTCTTGCCTTGATGTCCCAAAGTGCTGGGATTACAGGTGTGAGTCACTACACTTGGCTTCTAATTTTAAAATGTTGTCACTTCAAGAATGTTATATAAAATAATTAAACAGTAGATCATATTTGGATATTGTATTGTTTTCACTCAGCCCAATTCCCTTGAAATACATCCAAGTCATATATATGAATCATTCTTTTTTATTACTGAGTAATATTCCATGGGATGGATTTACCATCATTTAACCATTTACCTGAATGACATTTGGGTTGTTCCTAGTTATTAGCAACCACGAATAAAGTTGTTATGAATATTTGTGTACAGGCTTTCATGTAAATATAAGTTTTATTTTCTTTTGGATAAATATTCAAGAGTGCAATTGTTGTGGTATATAGTAAGTGAATGATTAGTTTTGTAAGAAAGTGCCATAATCCTTTCCAGAGTGGTTGTACCACTTTACATTCCTACCAGCAATGCATGAATTATCCAGTTTTCTCTGTAATCTCACGAGCATTTGTTGTTATCATATTTTTTTTAAAAAAATTGAACCAATTTGAAATGTACATAGTAATATCTCATTGTGGTTTTAATTTGCATTTCCCTGTTAGTGATGTTGAACATCTTTTCATGTGTTTTCTGATACTGTTTTCATTAAAATGTCTTTTGCTCATTTTGTAACTGGATGGATTGTTAATTTTCTTCTTCTCCTTTTTTTTTTGCTTTGAGTTTTGAGAGTTCTTTGTATATCCTAGCTACAAGTCCTCTGTGAATATGTTCCAAACAAGTGTATTTTCCCAGTATGAAGCTTTCTTTTCGTACTCTTCAGTGTCTTTTAAAACACGTTTAATAATGTTGAGTAATCTAGTATTTGGCAACTAAAATACTACACCACTTCTTCAAATAAGTTAACACATAAATTATATAAAATATAGCAAAAGCATTTATTGTATAGCATTTAAAAATTGACCCAACAATTTTAAAAATTAATTTTCTAAAACACATGGATATATGAAATTGATTTTGGTAGTTATCAAAACTAAAATTTTGTCTCTGTCTTTTGATAGGTTCTGTTGCCACTGCGTGTCGTGACCCAGGGGTCCCCATGAATGGGACTCGAAATGGGGATGGAAGAGAACCTGGGGACACTGTCGTTTTTCAATGTGACCCAGGATATGAACTTCAAGGAGAGGAAAGAATAACCTGCATTCAGGTAGAAAATCGGTACTTCTGGCAGCCCAGCCCACCAGTCTGTATAGGTATGAATTAAAGAACAATTAAAATTTTATATAAACATAAAACAATGGTCAAAAACTGGTGTTGATGTCTTAAGAACCATATTCTACAACAGATTCTATACGAGAGTCCAAGATTTCAGAGAATTATTAACCTCCCCAGAATGTACAAGATTGTAAAATGATTATTATTTTTCCAAGGGGTAAAGACTGATGATTTCATTATTTTTTTAATGATTCTAAGATCCTAAAACAGTTATGAATCAAAGCTCTTGAAAAATTCTATCATCCTTCATTTACTATTTAACCATAGTTTTCCATTGCTTTTAAATCTTAAAGAATGGATTCAGACTCTATATTAAAATGAGTCATATTGATCTTGTCTCTAAAATGGTTATTTCATTTAAGAAAGAAAATATTGTCAGAATCTATGTCAGAATTTCCAAGCTTTGTCTTTCCATTTAATTAATGTAATCCAAAAGAATATTGGTTTTTATTTGGAAGATCTAAGAAATTGTAGCAGCCTGGATCATACTTACAGCTATCTTTTGTCTCTGTACTCTGTTATTGAATCTCCAAGTCAGACTCTAGAAAATTAAAACACAAATTATTATTGGGTCTGAGAAAGACTTAGAGGAATGTCCCACTTTTGGAATAAAAATAGTTAGAAAATCTGCTACATAATTAAACTAGTTTAATCATAAACTTTTTTGTTCTGTTCAGGTGCTTTAGTATTTGTGTCATCTTGAATTTACGACACATTTTGAACAAACTATGTTTCCTCTACTGAAAATTCTGTTTATTTACATACTCTCTCTTACTACACTGTAAGCAACTTGGGAGAAGATTCTATATCTTGTTCATCATTGTATTTCTTATAGCATTTGGTATATTCAAATGTATCATGTTTTAGAGAGAGAATCTTATTTTTGTTCACTTATACCTAACTCATAAACTTCACAGTGATTTATTTTGAAAGTCCCATGGAAACAGGAAAAGAGTGTTAGTTCTTCATTTAGAAGTGAACAAGCTCAATCAATTATTCAGATTTATTTTACCTCATCTTGTAACTCCCCACACAAAATTACAAAATCACCTTCATTGGTCATTAACTGTGTCTCAGGCACTGTTCTAAACAGTGGGAAATTAGCAATAAAACAAGACAGAAAAGTTCTCTGTTCCTATGAACTTACTTTCCAGTGAAATAAAAAAAAAAAAAAGTTTTACAACACATTTTCTCTAAAAAAGTTGGATTTGAAAGAAACACTAAAATCAGCAAACAACATACAAAGGCCCAAACCAGACAGACAGTTCTAGATTTCTGCTGTAAAAAATAAGACAACTGCCAAAGAAGTACATTTATTAGAGACCCTTTTATAAAGCATGAAATAATGGCATCGCTTGAACAGTTCAGATTTAGCTATATCTCCCATTACACTATTTCTATTCACACCCATATTGTTTTTCATGTAGCACTGCAAGATTCTGAATCAACAAATATCAATTAATTTACCTTTACTGTAAGTGCACTCATAGAATCTGATAAAAAAAACTGTTAAGAAATGTCTGCAAAGAGATTAAAATAATGTATCATATTTGTTTCAAAATTTTCAAGTTTGTTTACTACTCAATTAACCAAAACATTTTCAACTAAATTAAAATTTCTTATTCTAATTAATCGGAATTTGACCACATAGCTCATGAAGAGAATATTTATGTAAAGAATAAATTATAAAACACCAAAATCTTACTGTAGAACTTCTTGCTTTATTGTGATTCTTAGATTTGACTAAAGGATGTTGCTTATTAGAATTACCAGAAGGGCTAACTTATGCCAATTGTTTTTACATAGAATCCTAAAATATTAAATGGCTTATACAAAAATTCTAGATAACACTAAAATCCAAGATGCAAAAGATGAAAAAGTTCTGAGATCTGCTATTATAAATTTCCATTTTTAGACAAGAATATGCTTTAGCTAGCAAGTCCTATTCTAAAAAAAAAAAAAAAGCTGAGTACTAAATCTTACTTAAGTTAAGCAGGTTGTGTGAGGTTTTTGTGTAGATAATGATACTGTGTATTATTTTTGGTAGGAAAAGCTAGCTTCAGTAGAAGATATAAATTAGAGCTTCTCCGAGGAAGAAAATAACCTTAAAAAAAAAAAGTCTAAAAAATTGCTAAGGCTGCAGAAAGCTTGACCTCTAAAACTGATAAGAAAGAACTTCATGATTGGAAATACCATGCCAAAGATTAAACCCTGAACTTCTTAGAAACTCCATAATTCTATGTCTCAGACCCCGGAGCATAAAACATTTTGCTTGCTTGCATGTAGAAACAGTCTTATAGCAAATACCAAACAGAAGGACGTTGTCTTTAAGGGAGTTAATAGAATTCATTCCAACAAAATTGACAGTGCGCAAATTACTTTGATATTGCCAGAGGGAAAGTAGCAGCATTCAATATGAAGGTAAATAAGGAAGACATTAATGTGAGTGGGCTTTTGAGAAAGAAAGAAGACACAAATAAAATTGAATTTGGGAAAAATATTAAGAAGATCGTAAAATAGTTATCCATAGTTGATGCCCAAGTAACTGCCTCAGAAAACACTGCATTCAGAACAAATTACTGAAAACTTAATTTATGAATCTCTGACTTGTATTTTGAATGCTTTATGGTTAGATGGGTAAAAATAGAGATGCATTTCTAAATGCTATTTAGAGTTGAGTATATTTAACCTAATTTTCTTTACTCACTAAAAATTTCGGATTTACAAACGTCCAATAATGTCTTTGCTTTTCTCATTGGCTTTCATAGAGTTTCAAAATCAACCACAGCATTGAAATATATCAAGAAATCTTTGATAAATAATTTAAATAGATACACACCTGTGTTCCCAACTGCTCAGGAGGCTGAGATGGGAGGATTGCTTGAGCCCAGGGGTTTGAGATGAGACTGAGCAACATAGTAAGACCTTGTCACTAGAAGAAAAATAATAATTTAAGTAATAGAATAAAAATAATGTTAGAGGATCTTATATCTAAATAATAGATAATTTATATGTAATAATTTTTCTTAAATCATTTGTGATAAAGGATATACATGTATAACATGTACATGTACATATATGTGTGTATCTCTATACAATTTCTAACAATAAAAAAGACCAATGTTCCTTGTCAAATAAGGACAATTGAAACAAAATTACTCCCCTACTCTCTCCAAAATCATACATAATCCAAGTGGAAAAAATCACAAAGAATATTTTGCTATCATTCTGGTCTTTTTTGCATATATACATACATGTAAGCATATTTCATTTTATTACACTTCACTTTATTTCACTCCACAGATACTACATTTTTTTTTTACAAATTGAAGGGTTTTGGCAACCCTGTGCCAAGCAAGTCCTAATAGACTTTTTTTTTCTAATGGCATGTGCTCACTTCATGTCCCTGTATTACATTTTGGTAATTCTCACAATATTTCAAACTTTTTCATTACTATTTTATTGTTATTGTGATCTGTGATCAGTGATCTTTGATGTTACTATTGTAATTGTTTCGGGGTGCCACAAACAAATGCCCATGTAGGACAGTGAACTTAACCAATAAATGTGTGTGTTTTGAGTGCTCCCGTAACTGACTGTTCCTCCATGTCTCTCTCTTTCCTTGGGCCTACCTATTCTCTGATGCACAATATTAAAAGTAGACCAATGGCCTCTGAGCATTCAAGTGAAAGGAAGAGTTGCACATCTGTCACTCTAAATTAAAAGCTAGAAATGATTAAGCTTAGTGAGGAAGGCCAGTTGAAAGCCAAGATAGGCTGATAGTTAGGCATCTCGAATCAAATAGTTACCCAAGTTCTGAATGCAAAGGTAAAATTCTTGACAGAAATGGAAAATTCTACTCTAGTGAACACAGGAATGATAAGAAAGCAAAACAGCTTTGTTGCGGATATGAAGCAAGCCAGTGGTCTGGATAGAAGATCAAACCAGCCACAACATTCCCATAAGCCAAAACCTAATCCAAAGGAAGGCCCTAACTCTCGTAAATCTATAAAGACATACACAGGTGGAAAAGCTGCAGAAGAAAACTTTGAAGCTAGCATAAGTTGATTTATAAGGTGTTTTTGTTGTTGTCATTGTTTTGGGATGGAGTCTCGCTCTGTCGCCCAGTCTGGAGTGCAGTGGCGTGACCTTGGCTCACTGCAAGCTCCACCTCCCGGGTTCATGCCATTCTCCTGCCTCAGCCTCCTGAGTAGCTGGAACTACAGGCATCAGCTACCACACCTGACTTTTTTTTTTTTTTTTGTATTTTGAGTAGAGACGAGGTTTCACCATGTTAGCCAGGATGGTCTCAATCTCCTGACCTCGTGATCCGCCCATCTCAGCCTCCCAAAGTGCTGTGATTACAGGCGTGAGCCACTGTGCCTGGCCGATTTATAAGGTTTAAGGAAAGCAGCTATCTCTATAACATTAAAATGCAACGTGAATCTGTAGGTACTGAAGAAGAAGCTGCAGCCAGTTATCCAGAAGATCTGGCTAAGATCACTGATGAAAGCGGCTTCATTAAAAACAATTTTCAACGTAGATTAAACAGCATTCTATTGGAATAGTGTCATCTAGAACTTTCATTGCTGGAGAGGTGAAATCAATGTCTGGCTTCAAAGCTTCAAAGGACAGGCTGACTGTCTTATAGGGGCTAATGCAGCTGGTGACTTTAAAATAAAACCAGTGTTCATTTACCATTCTGAAAATTTTAGGCCTGTTAAAAATTATGCTATATCTACTCTGCCTGTGATCTATAAATGGAACAATTAAGCTTGGATAACAGCACATCTGTTAACACCAAGGCTTACTGAATATTTTAAGCCCATTGTTGAGACCTACTGCTCAGAAAAAAAGATTGTTTTCAAAATATCACTGCTCATTGAAAATGTACCTGGTCACCCAAAAGACCTAATGGAGATATGCAAAGAGATTAATGATTTTATGCCAATAACACAACATCCATTCTGCAGCCCATGGATCAAGGAATAATTTTGACTTTTAAAGTGACATTATTTAAGACATATATTTTACAATACTATAGCTGCCAAAGATAGTGATTTATGTGATGGATCTGGGCAAAGTAAATTGAAAACCTTCTGGAAAGAATTTACCATTCTAGATGCCATTAAGAACATTTGTAGCTGGGCACAGTGACTTATGCTTGTAATCCTAGCACTTTGGGAGGCCGAGGTGGGCAGATTACGAGGTCAGGAGATCAAGACCAACTTGGCTAACACGGTGAAACCCTGTCTCTACTAAAAGTACAAAAAAATTAGCTGGGTATGGTGGCAGGCGCCTGTAATCCCAGCTGCTAGAGACGCTGAGGCAGGAGAATGGCGTGAACCCGGAAGGCGGAGCTTGCAGTGAGCCGAGATTAGGCCACTGCACTCCAGCCTGGGTGACAGAGCAAGACTCCGTCTAAAAAAAAAAAAAAGAAGAAGAAGAAGAACATTTGTAAAATTCATGAGAGGCAGTAAAAATATCAATATTATCAGGAGTTTGGCAGAAGTTGATTCCAATCCTCATGGATGACTATGAGGGGGTGTTTAAGACTTCAGCAGAAGAAGTAACTGTAGATATGCTAGAAATAGCAGGAGAACTAGAATCAGAAGTGGAGCTTGAATATGGGACTGGATTGCTACAATCTTGTGATAAAACTTGAACGAATGAGGAGTTGCTTCTTATGGATGGGAAAATAAAGCGATTTATTGAGATGAAATCTACTTCTGGTAAAGATGCTATGAACATTGTTGAAATGACAACAAAGAACTTCGAATACTACATAACTTAGTTCATAAAAGCAGAGGCAAAATTTGGGAGGATTGTCTCCAAGAAGTTCTGCTGTGGGTAAAATGCAATCAAATAGCATCACATGCTACAGAGAAATCTTTCATGAAAGGAAGAGTCCAGTGATATGGCAGACTTCTTTATTATCTTATTTTAGGAAAATGCCACAGCTACCCCAGGCTTCAACAGCCACCACCCTGATCAGTTAGCAGCCATCAACATGTAGGCAAGACCCTTCACTAGCAAAAGGATTGTGACTCACTGAAGACTCAGATGACCATTTTCATTTTTCAGCAATAAAGTATTTTTAATTATGTTATGTACTGTTGTAGATACAATGCTATTATACACTTAATAGACTAAAATATAGTGTAAACATAACTTTTATATGCACTTGGAAACCAAAAAAGTTTTGTGACTAACTTTATTGCTATATTTGGTTTATTGTGGGGGTCTGGAACTGAACCTCCAGTATCCCCAAGGTATGCCTGTATATACATTTGCTATTACACTTTTTTCATATTCACATATTATTTTAAGAACCCCAAAGGTAAAATGTATTGCTATTTTTATTTAAACACATAGCTACAAATTAGATTGTGCATTCATCAGTACAGTCATCTTCACTGTTTGCATAATCAATAATCGAGATGGGCAGAGGTTACTGTGGATACCAGATGGTTGTTATTACATATTAGTGATGAATACTGATACCTGAGTGGAATATTAAAATAAAATGTAATAAGAGAAACAACAGAGCTTGGCAGAGGTTACTATGGATACCAAAATGGGTTAGAGAAGTTGAAGGTAGTGTCCATTCCAGGAAAACTTCCTGGAGGCGGTGATGAATCTAAAAACATAAGTTAGAGTTATGTAAATGTAGAAGGGAAACAGACATTTCAGGAAGAAGAAATAAAATAAGTAAAGTCATGGAAGAACAAGGAAATATAAGCAGTATGATAGTATTTGAGTATAATTTATGTGTATACCCTGATGGTTGATGAAATTGGAAAGGCTGTAGGGGTCAGATCATGAAGGCTGTACGGGAAATGGGACATTATATTTTAGACAACATGAAACACTTGCAGAATTTTATGCATACACATAGTATGATTAGATGTTTTCACTGAGAAAAAAATTAGGGAGTAATTATTTCAATTATCAATTGTAATAATTCAAGAAAGAGAGAAGGGTTAGACCTATTGGTAGTAGGCAAGAAAAAAAGGACCAGTTGAAAATAGCTACAAGGTGGGTTTTGGCAGGGCTTCTTGATGAATTGGATATAAGGATGCAGTGAAAAAAAGGGAAGACTCTTCGACCTCTAGCTTGGGACTACAGGTGGATAGTACTGCTTATCTAACAATTTAGGAACCTAGGAGAAGAAGCCAACTTGATTTGAGGTTGAATATTTAGGCTATTCTATGTTTGATGTACCGAGAGACTACAGAGAGAGATATTCAGTAAAGACTCTGGCATATGGTTTAGACTTCAGCCAAGAAATCTGTAGGAGGAGATAGGGAAGGGTGTTATCAGTGTATAAAAATTAGAAGATAAAAATCTTAAGTTTACATATGGTCAGCAAGGAAAAATGTAACAGTAGAAATTAAGAGAACTAGATAAGGAACTCAGGAGATCACCAAAATTATAAGGAGATGTAAAGGAAGAAGTGTATGATAATAAGACTGAAGTATGTTTAACGACACTAGAAGAAAACCTCAGAAATACTAGTTTCTAAGATTCCAGAAATTAGGACAGTGAATCTAAGATAAAGATCAACAATTAAGAATGACTACAGATATGAAGAGAAAGATAAAGGTAGCAAAGTCTTAATTATTATTATAAATGCAGAAGTCACCTAAGTATAAGCTAAGAAATGTTGCATTGGGAGCAAGCTAAGAAATGTTTGCACTGGGTCAATGGTTGAGAAGAGAATAAAAGGTAGAAAGGACCATGTAAAGACATCTAGAGGCCAAGCATGGTGGATCACACCTATAATCCCAGCACTTTGGGAGGCTGAGGTGGGTCCATCACTTGAGCGCAGGAGTTCAAGACCAGCCTGGGCAACATGGCAAAACTCTGTTTCTCCAAAAATACAAGGATTAGCTGCACGTGGTAGTGCGTGTCTGTAGTCCCAGTTACTGGGGAGGCTGAGATGGGAGGATCTGAACCTGGGAGGTCAAGGCTGCAGTGAGCTGTGATCATGCCACTGTACTCCAGCCTGGGCCACAGAGTGAGACCCTGTATCAGAAAAAAAAAAAAAAAGACACCAAATCTAGACTGTTAGACTGTCTAAGTAATAGAAAGGTTATTGTGTCTCTCTAAATGTAATTTAAAATAAAAATAAATGATTAAAACTTATGATAATTTTTCTCATGTTGAATATCTTGGCACTTTTCTTTGAGAAACAACATAAGAAACATTTTCTTCCTTTGGTTCTCTGCTTTTCTAGTCTTGTTAGTCATCTTAATCTGTCCCATAGATACATACAGCACAGAGGTGCAGAAAGAGATAAGAGTTGACTTCCCCTTCAAAAAGCTTAGTTATGCCAAATTAAAACACACAAACACACACACACAGAATTTAGTAAGAAGAGACTTTGATTCAAACAGGATTATTGCAAGGAGCAGGGAAGGCAGGGAAGGGACTATTGCAACAGGGAATACTAAGGCTGTAAGATCTGCACCTATCTCAGGAGTTAGACAAAAGGTTTTTTTTTTCTTTTTTAGAGAAGGCTAAACGAAGCTAGAGAGAACTAAATGTGAAGTCAGAGGCAAGGGCAGCCTGATTGAATAGTAGATCAGAGAATGTTGTGCTCTGAATCCAGCCTGTTCTCAGGAAATATCCTGTGCTGTCTTAAAGCTGAGAGGGAGACAAAGTTCAGGAGCCCAGAAGAAGGAGGGAAACGTAATCAAAGTTTGTTTCACAAGCATTTTATTCAGATTAATCAGTGAGCCAAGCAGTTCAGCTAGAAGCAAAGAATGGGAAATGGCAGGGTCTGTGGCTGGTCTTGCCATAAACAAGATGGTAACAAAGACAGCTTATCTAAGTCATAATAAGTGAGTCTTATCTAAGTCATATGAGGCAGGGTGTTTCCTTACAGTAAGCCATTTTCAGACAAAAAAGAGTGAAAATGGATAGGTCATAGGGAACTCTCTTTTGTATTTAAAATGAAAGAAACCTGAACATATTTGTGGATGAAGGGGAGGAAGCCAGGAAAAGTAAGGGAGATAAATAATTGGACAAGTGTTTTGGATAAGGACGAGAGATTATGTGACCAGTTTAAGGGTGGTATCTTGATTAGGAGGGACTTTATCCTGGGATTGTAAAGATAAATATTCAGGAAGCATTTAAGCTTGGAGATGGAGGACTACAGAACATTGAAGCAGTTTATGTCTAATTATTTTATAATGTACCACAAAAACATACAAGTGACAGGAAAGTAGTGGTGAATACATTAAGTCTGAGCAACTAGACACTCTCAATATAGTAAGAGCTGAGACAATTTTTTGAGAGTGACTCAGGTATTGAGACAAGAGTAGCAGAGGGGCATGGAGGAAGGCAGTACCAGACAAAAGGCAATGGAAAAATTACCAAACCATAGTGATGATATTGCATATCTCAACTCATGGAAAGAACAGAAATACTGAAATGTTGGCAGAATCAAAATTCTCTTCCTTACAATACCAGTTTTATGGGTCAAAAAAATTTCATTTCCCTTATAACTGAATGCTCATATTTATCTCAGAAAACTGCAATTTCAAAACCCAGCTGAGAGAAGAATGCTGATGTACTGATTATGTGTAGGAGACATCATGAGAATGTCAGAATCCTAATCTTAATGTCCCTCAGTTGAGTGTGTGTACTTATTTGTATTACCCACTCTCTCACACCACCATGAAGACTTCCATATTTTTCTTCATTTCTCTATTTTTTTGAAGATGTCAATTTCTGTGTAATGTATAACTTCTTGAACATAGATTCTGTTTAACAAACTTCAACAGTAATCCCCTAAAGAATCTCTTCTCTGAGTTTCACTGACAATTTTTTGAAGCTCTCCATTGAAGTGTTATGGAAACCTTTGTTTGAAACTGCAGTAATGTACTCAATACATAAATGGTGCCAGGAGAGACATGAAAATAAGCTAAATATCTCATATCTTATTTTTCTATTTATTATTAGAGGTTTTGTTTTGCTTCGATCTGATTTCTTCTGGTAACCAGAGGAAAATCATCTTTACCACTTTTTTTTTTAATGCTTTTCTTTTGACATGAAACAAAATAATAATAGAAAGAGAGAAAAGTATATATGCATTCTTTTTGGTCTCTTGAAGCCAATAAAGCAGCTAAATTTTATGTATCCATGTATGTATGCATGTATTCAGTATTTTAATGGTCTTTCTTGAAAGATAATGGTGTATCCAAGCTTCAGGTACTATAAAAGTCAGGTCTGTACAAAGCCTCATAAACTCTTTTAGAGAGGTGATTTCAAAAATATTGATAGCTAATAAATTGTATTAATGTTTAAAGAGATTTTATTTGTTTGTTTAAATTAAAGCACCCTGTGGAGGCAATTTAACAGGATCTTCAGGCTTTATTCTTTCGCCAAACTTCCCTCATCCATATCCGCATAGCAGAGACTGTGACTGGACTATCACCGTCAATGCAGACTATGTTATATCCTTGGCATTCATCAGGTGAGTTATTATATATTTCCACGTTAAAAAAATATATTGCTTGGCCATTTTGCTTTAGCATTTGCACTAGACAAATTCTTATTTCTATATATAGCATTTTTGTTGTTTTTTACTAATCCCAGTGCTAATACTTGTTCTAGCTTTGCCACTGTCATTCGTGTTACCTTGGGCAAGTTAATTATTTGAGTGAGCCTCCATTTTCCCACATGAGGCTAATAGCTGGCATCACAAAACCTGGCCTCTTTCCATGAATATTTCATTGGAAGTGTTAGGTAATAGCAACTCAATGATTTTCCAAGTAGAAAAGTCCCCAGTCTTTATTATCCAAGGTTGATGTAATCAGTATGTTGACTCCAGTAACACAATTCCTTTTTCTGCCACCAGTGTGTTAAAGCCTCTTAGTATTTATGTGAAATGTTAACCTTAAATATTCAATATTTTCTAATATATTAAGGCCAGTTTGTTTTTCCTAAGTAAAGATAACTTGAACTCATACAAATTCAGCATAATTGTAAATAAATAAAATTTTTATTTTTGTAATTTGTAGTGGCGCATTGCTAATTAGTAATACCAAAGTGACAACAATGATAATTTTAGTTTTATGCCAGGATCCTGTTGTAAAACAAATTCCCAAGCTAAATACTATTATTATCCCCATTTTCCCAATTGAGGAAACATCAATACAGACATTAGAAATATCAAAATGGATGATACAGGGCTTAGTTTACGTATGAAATTATTCTAGTTAATAACTCGAGGGTAGAAGGATATATTACATGAAGTACATGACCTAAATTTGATTTCTAAATCTATCATTTATTATGTGACCTTAGGGAGACCATTGACTTTAAACAGCCTTAACGTACTCATCGGTAAAATGAAAATCATAGTCTCTTCCTTATACAGCAGGACTATTGGCAAGATGAGTTAATATTTATGAAAGTATCTTGTAAAACATAATATTAGCGTGCACTGTCCTTTCAGTTTTTCAGAAAAAAAAAAACATAACAACTAAGACTAAAATTTCCTTAAAAAGAATATTTTTTGTTTTAATTTCATTTTCAAAGAAGTTGCAATACTTCAAGTATTGATTTAGTCCCAAACTATAAATTAAAAATAAATATACTGTGTTCCATTGTTAAATAATCTTTCAGCCTTCCATGCATAATAAATACTCCTGTGTCATTTACAAAGCCGTTGTTTCTAGTGATTCTCCCAACAGAGACAGTCAAGGAAGTTGTAATTAACATCAAAGTTTAATGTTGGAAGAGATGAAATTCAGAAGTTGTGTTTTATCTCAGAACATGGTAATAAGTAATGAAATAAAGTTTAATCTTCTAATTTCTGCTATGTTATTATTACCGACAGTTACCAAATTCAGGCCTCAGATCCACTGAAAAATTTCAGGATAAGTTAATTGAATTACATTTTTGAAGCTACTGAATAAATTAAAGCAAAATATAATAGTGTGATGGTCTCCCAGTTTTCTCATGTTAGAGGGGCCTATATATAAAAAAGGTCTGGGAACCTCTGCACTCTCCCCTTCTCTCTTTACCACTCTGCATGCACAAGTGAAATGAGTAGCTGGACTCTTCTTTCCTGTACATGAATATGTGAAGGATGAGAATCGTGGAAAGTTAACTTCTATAATTTTTTTTTTTTTTTTTTGAGGCAGAGTCTCGCTCTGTCGCCCGGACTGGAGTGCAGTGGCCGGATCTCAACTCACTGCAAGCTCCGCCTCCCGGGTTTACGCCATTCTCCTGCCTCAGCCTCCCGAGTAGCTGGGACTACAGGCGCCTGCCACCTCGCCCGGCTAGTTTTTGTATTTTTTTTAGTAGAGACGGGGTTTCACCATGTTAGCCAGGATGGTCTCGATCTCCTGACCTCGTGATCCGCCTGTCTCGGCCTCCCAAAGTGCTGGGATTACAGGCTTGAGCCACCGCACCCAGCCAAATTCTTTAAGTTTGGAAATAATACCTTTCACCTAACAAATCTCTTGTTTAGATACAGGCAAATACGATACAACTTGACAAAATAGTTTTTCTGCTGATGAATGTTTAACAATGGCAAGTTTTTTTTTTTAATTTATTTTTATTATACTTTAAGTTCTAGGGTACATGTGCATAACGTGCAGGTTTGTTACATATGTATACTTGTGCCATGTTGGTGTGCTGCACCCATCAACTCGTCAGCACCCATCAATTCATCATTTATATCATGTATAATTCCCCAATGCAATCCCTCCTCCCTCTCCCCGCCCCATGATAGGCCCCAGTGTGTGATGTTCCCCTTCCTGAGTCCAAGTGATCTCATTGTTCAGTTCCCACCTATGAGTGAGAACATGCGGTGTTTGGTTTTCTCTTCTTGTGATAGTTTGCTAAGAATGATGGTTTCCAGCTGCATCCATGTCCCTACAAAGGATGCAAACTCATCCTTTTTTATGGCTGCATAGTATTCCATGGTGTATATGTGCCACATTTTCTTAATCCAGTCTGTCACAGATGGACATTTGGGTTGATTCCAAGTCTTTGCTATTGTGAATAGTGCTGCAATAAACATACGTGTGCATGTGTCTTTGTAGTAGAATAATTTATAATCCTTTGGGTATATACCCAGTAGTGGGATGGCTGAGTCATATGGTACATCTAGTTCTAGACCCTTGAGGAATTGCCATACTGTTTTCCATAATGGTTGAACTAGTTTACAATCCCACCAACAGTGTAAAAGTGTTCCTATTTCTCCACATCCTCTCCAACACCTGTTGTTTCCTGATTTTTTAATGATTTCCGTTCTAACTGGTGTGAGATGGTATCTCATTGTGGTTTTGATTTGCATTTCTCTGACGGCGAGTGATGATGAGCATTTTTTCATGTGCCTGTTGGCTGTATGAATGTCTTCTTTTGAGAAATGTCTGTTCATATCCTTTGCCCACTTTTTGATGGGGTTGTTTTTTTCTTGTATATTTGTTTGAGTTCTTTGTAGATTCTGGATATTAGCCCTTTGTCAGATGAGTAGATTGCAAAAATTTTCTCCCATTCTGTAGGTTGCCTATTCACTCTGATGGTAGTTTCTTTTGCTGTGCAGAAGCTCTTTAGTTTAATTAGATCCCATTTGTCAATTTTGGCTTTTGCTGCCGTTGCTTTTGGTGTTTTAGACATGAAGTCCTTGCCCATGCCTATGTCCTGAATGGTACTACCTAGGTTTTCTTCTAGGGTTTTTATGGTATTAGGTCTAACATTTAAGTCTCTAATCCATCTTGAATTAATCTTCGTATAAGGAGTAAGGAAAGTATCCAGTTTCAGCTTTCTACTTATGGCTAGCCAATTTTCCCAGCACCATTTATTAAATAGGGAATCCTTTCCCCATTTCTTGTTTCTCTTGGGTTTGTCAAAGATCAGATGGCTGTAGATGTGTGGTATTATTTCTGAGGACTCTGTTCTGTTCCATTGGTCTATATCTCTGTTTTGGTACCAGTACCATGCTGTTTTGGTTACTGTAGCCTTGTAGTATAGTTTGAAGTCAGGTAGCGTGACGCCTCCAGCTTTGTCCTTTTGACTTGGGATTGTCTTGGCAATGCGGGCTCTTTTTTGGTTCCATATGAACTTTAAAACAGTTTTTTCCAATTCTGTGCACTAAATGCTCACAAGAGAAAGCAGGAAAGATCTAAAATTGACACTCTAACATCACAATTAAAAGAACTAGAGAGGCAAGAGCAACACATTCAAAAGCTAGCAGAAGGCAAGAAATAACTAAGATCAGAGCAGAACTGAAGGAGATAGAGACACAAAAAACCCTCCAAAAAATCAATGAATCCAGGAGTTGGTTTTTTGAAAAGATCAACAAAATTGACAGACCGCTAGCAAGACTAAAAAAGAAGAAAAGAGAGAGAAATCAAATAGATGCAATAAAAAATGATAAAGGGGATATCACCACGGACCCCACAGAAATACAAACTACCATCAGAGAATACTATAAACACCTCTACGCAAATCAACTAGAAAATCTAGAAGAAATGGATAATTTCCTGGACACTTACACTCTCCCAAGACTAAACCAGGAAGAAGTTGAATCCCTGAATAGACCAATAGCAGGCTCTGAAATTGAGGCAATAATTAATAGCCTACCAACCAAAAAAAGTCCAGGACCAGATGGATTCACAGCTGAATTCTACCAGAGGTACAAGGAGGAGCTGGTACCATTCCTTCTGAAACTATTTCAATCAATAGAAAAAGAGGGAATCCTCCCTAACTCATTTTATGAGGCCAACATCATCCTGATACCAAAGCCTGGCTGAGACACAACAAAAAAAGAGAATTTTAGACCAATATCCCTGATGAACATCGATGCAAAAATCCTCAATAAAAACATATTTACTCTCAATAAAATACTGGCAAACCGGATTCAGCAGCACATCAAAAAGCTTATCCACCATGATCAAGTGGGCTTCATCCCTGGGATGCAAGGCTGGTTCAACATTCGCAAATCAATAAACGTAATCCAGCATATAAACAGAACCAAAGACAAGAACCACATGATTATCTCAATAGGTGCAGAAAAGGCTTTTGACAAAATTCAACAGCCCTTCATGCTAAAAATGCTCAATAAATTCGGTATTGATGGAACGTACCTCAAAATAATAAGAGCTGTTTATGACAAACCCACAGCTAATATCATACTGAATGGGCAAAAACTGGAAAAATTCCCTTTGAAAACTGGCACAAGACAGGGATGCCCTTTCTCACCACTCCTCTTCACCATAGTGTTGAAAGTTCTGGCTAGGGCAATCAGGCAAGAGAAAGAAATAAAGGGTATTCAGTTAGGAAAAGAAGAAGTCAAATTGTCCCTGTTTGCAGATGACATGATTGTATATTTAGAAAACCCCACTGTCTCAGCCCAAAATCTCCTTAAGCTGATAAGCAACTTCAGCAAAGTCTCAGGATACAAAATTAATGTGCAAAAATCACAAGCATTCTTATACTCCAGTAACAGACAAGCAGAGAGCCAAATCAGGAATGAACTTCCATTCACAATTGCTTCAAAGAGAATAAAATACCTAGGAATCCAACTTACAAGGGCTGTAAAGGACCTCTTCAAGGAGAACTACAAACCACTGCTCAGTGAAATAAAAGAGGACACAAACAAATGGAAGAACATACCATGCTCATGGATAGGAAGAATCAATATCGTGAAAATGGCCATACTGACCAAGGTTATTTATAGATTCAGTGCCATCCCCATCAAGCTACCAACAATGGCAAGTTTTACTGGTTTCATTTTATATCATAAACTGGTTGACTTTTCTTGCTGACCTAAATTAATCTATCCTTTTCCCCATGGTTCTCTACCACAGTATGAGTTAGGAAATAGAGAAATTGATTGCGTATCTCCTGTCTTCTAAATATATGGATTCCATGATCATTGTGGGACAATTGTTATACTTTTGAAGGTTGTTAAGGCAAGTTTATTATGCAAATCTTGTAATATTAACACAACTGATTTGAATCATTTACATGCTAAAATATCCTTTTCACATTATGTAATTCTGATAGTGTATTGGTTTGATATCTCCTACATTAGGTTTTAAAAGAAGAAAACATATTTACTTTCAAGAAAAAGAATGTCTAATACAATGTGCAAAGCTTCGTTTGAGTTGTTTAAATGTAAATAATATATTTCAACTTTTGATTTCAGCTTTTGTCTATATCTGATATATAGAGTTAAATTTTTTAGCAATAAAAATGCTCATAAACTTTGGAGTACTATTTATGAAGAAAAAATAGTTTGTGTTTTCATGATGCAAAATATATGGATGAAAAAGTTTTAAAAACACATATTATCCTCTGCATAAAGTAACTTGCATAAGAACATGTCACTAACAAGGGCAGAAACAAAACTTGAACTTACATTCTCTGACTCCAAATCCTATATCTTTTCATCAAGTAACTCTTTGTCTTATAATCACTTTATTTCCTCTGCATACAATGTCAACTTAAAAATATGTAAAAATGTTAAGATTTTTTTTCTTTTCCCCTGCTTATTTGATATTTATATTAAATATGTTGTTGCCAGGTGATTTTTTATATTAGCTTATTTTGACAGTGTCTTTTATTATTTTTAAGCACTGAATTAATGTTTGATTATGTAACTATTATGGTTAATAGCCTAATAATAATTATCCTACTTCGCTTTCTTTCTTTCTTTTTTTTTTTCTTTTTTCTTTTTTTTTTAGTTTTAGCATAGAACCAAACTATGACTTCCTCTATATCTATGACGGACCAGACAGTAATAGCCCACTGATTGGAAGTTTTCAAGACAGCAAGTTACCAGAGAGAATAGAAAGCAGCTCAAATACAATGCATTTGGCTTTTCGGAGTGATGGATCTGTTAGTTACACTGGATTTCATCTAGAATATAAAGGTAAATATGAACATTCCGTGTTAGTTTCATGATTTAAATTATAGATATTTTATACAGGAGAATAATTTTGTATGTCCCATTGTTAGTGGTTAGTTTTATGTGCATTTTTAAATGCAGATTATGTACAGTTCATCTCATAAAAGCGTTCTCACAGTAGACTTTTCTTATTAGCGAGAAGGAAATTAGCATTTCCCTAATTACTACCAAAGGAAATGTATCAGGCAAACAAATTAACAATTAGTATATTGGAGGAGTTGGCTGGAGCCATACAATATCAAAAGACAAAAAATACAAAAAAAGTCTCATTTTTTTAGAAGCTGAAGTTTCAGTCAAATACCTTCATTTGGAGAACACTTTCAGTGATAAAGGGAACAAAGTAGAGGATAATTGTATTTCAGAAAACATGTAAGTTGGGTGCCATCACTCATGCCTGTAATCCTAGCACTTTGGGAGGCCAAGGCAGGAGAATTGCTTGAGCCCAGCAGTTTGAGACCAGCCTAAGAAACATAGTGAGAGCACATCTGTACTTTTTTTTTTAACTAGTCAAGAGGGGTGGCATACATCTGTAGTCCCAGTTACTCAAGAGGCTGAGGCAGGAGGATCACTTGAGCCCAGGAGATGAAGGCTGCAGTGAAATATGATCATGCACTGCAGGCCAGTCTGGAAGAGCAAGACCCTGTCTCTAAGAAAATGTACACAGATACTTAAATATGTCAATATTCATAATAAGGAAAACAAATATAGTTATAATGTTTTAGAATACTTCTGCTAGTGTTAAAATGAATTGTGTTAGAGTGCCTGTGGATATTTATAATTATATTTTTCTAAAATTTTGTAGTTTATGTCTACAGGAACAGATTTATATTTAGATTGCATAAAGTTTAAATTTATTTTGCAACTACTGAGTCCATGAAGGGCATACTGATAATTCATCTCAAGTTGTCAACTGATTTCTGAAAATACATGCTTTGATTTGTTACCACCTTTTGTTTAATATTTTCAATAACTGAAAATTATATAGAATAATGAACTGCAAAGCATCCATCAACCAACTTGACAAAAATTATCATTCTGCTGTATTTGCTTCAGATCTCTTTATTCTTGTCTTAAAAAATCAAATATCGCGTATACAATGGAAACTCCTTTTGCATTTGCCATAGGAACAGGGGTTAGTCTCTTCAGGGCTATCATAAGAGGTCACAATAAATTTCACAACAACACATGATATGGGTAAGAAAGACATTTTTAGGGAAATGAAACTCACAAGTCAGCAAGAAACAGATGCTTGGAGTCCTCCAATATCTCTGTCATCACTTGGAACTGTCTGCCAGGTCAAGGGTAACTGCTGGACTTAAACAGTATAGTTTTCATTCCAGTGGAAAGGCTGATCCCTCCGTAAGTCTCTCATTTCACAAGAAAAAGCAGGAAAATGGCCTTGTTAGTAGGAAAATATGCAGGCCATTTGGCACAGACAGTGAGGTTTAGGGTGCTGGCTGTTTATTGGGGTTTTCTGCAAATGCTACCTGCTCTGTATCAGAAGATGCCTGGGGGAAGTTTAGACCTTGGGTTTATGGGTTAGAAACTCTTTTAGGGAGAGTGAGCTTGACCACAACATCACTGTAACCACCTGGTAAATAATTCCCTTACCATTTGTGGGAACCTGGCTAGCTGACCATCTAGGCAAACCATCTTGAGCATTCAAGGTCATTTTTCAGACATTCCTGCCCTTTTCATGCTGGTATTCCCCCTAATCCTGAATTTGATACTTATCCTTTCCATGTTTTTATGCTTGTACATATTTTTATATTTCTTATTTTCATACAAATTTTGTATTTTTATTATGTATGTATCCTTCTGAAAATTGATTTGGCCCCTTATGTTGTTTTTGAGATTTATCAAAGTTAGAAGCATATAGCTTTAATTTATTAAGTCCTTTATGATACTCCACCATATGGCTATATCAAAGTTAATATATAAATTTTTCTGCTGATAGACATTTAGGTTGTTCTAATTTATTACTACCAGAAATGAATGATGATGAAATGAACATTCTTTTACATGTCGTCTTGAATATATCTGTGAGACTCTTTTTAGAACATCTGTATACTTAAGAGTGAGATTACTAGGTCAAAGGGTATGAGCCTCTTCAATGTAACTCTATATTGCTGAATTATTCTCTAAAGAGGCTGTACCAATTTAAACTTTCAAAAATCAGAGGCTGAGAGCTTAGAAATTCCACAGTTTTTAAAAACCAGTGCTTTTGTTAAACTTGTAAGTTGCTAATCTTATTAAATGATATCTCATTGTCATTTTTATTGCCTTTTCCCTTATTACTATTAAGTTGAGCATCTTTTTCCTATTTTGCATACTGACGTTTTCCTTCTTTCTCCTTCCTTCCTTCCTTCCTTCCTTCCTTCCTTTCTTTCTTTCTTTCTCTCTTTCTTTTCTTTCTTTCTCTCTTTCTCTTTTCTTTCTTTCTCTCTTCTTTCTCTCTTTCTTTCTCTCTTTCTCTCTTTCTCTCTCTCTCTCTCTCTTTCTCTCTCTCTCTCTCTCTCTCTCTCTCTCTGTCTTTCTTTCTTTCTTTCTTTCTCTTTTTTCTTGAGATGGAATCTTGCTCTGTCACCCAGGCTGGAGTTCAGTGGCGATCTCAGCTCACTGCAACCTCCACCTCCTGAGTTCATTCAATTATTATTAATTGTTTTAACTATAGTCCCAAGTTTTAACTATGATGTATATTGCCTCTGAATTATTACTCTCTATTACAAAAATATATTATTGAAGTGGTGTTGTTGTCTGAGGTAAATACCCAGGATTTGCCATTTGGCACAAAGAAGATTAAGGACAGGGACAAACATGAGGAATGAGTTTAGGGGCGAAGGTTTAATAGGCAAAAAAATAAAAATAAAAAGACAAAGAGGACAACTCTCTCTTTTTCGTAAGAGAGGGGCATCCGAAAGGGGAAAATCGGCCCTGCTGTTAACTGTGTCAGATTTTATAGGCAGGCTTGAGGTGGCGCTGTCTGAGTTACATAGGACCCATAGACTGGTTTGACCAGGTATGACATTTACCTAGTGTGCGGGGAAGGCAGGCCACCCCACCCTAATCTTCTTACACAAAAGGAGCCTTTGTCTGGCAGGGGCTATACTGTCTTTTTCTTACTGTACTCGAGGTTTGGCAAGGGCAGATGGAGCCCGCATTTTGGACATGCCTAGTCCCAGGTAGCCTTTCCTGTGGACACAACTGTGGGCCTTCACCTGTGCAAGTTTCTGGTTTGCCTGTCTATGTCTGCAGCTCCATTTTACAGGTGGCTCTGTGTTAGAAAAGAAAGTGATTTGAGGGCTGCTTTTCATTAAAAGGAAAACCTTACTATCTGCCTAAGTAATTTCTTTTTAACTCCTGTATCATTATCCAATTGATTTAGTGCCGTCTGATTGAGCTGTAATTTTTCTTCCTTATACTCTCCTTGTCTGATTTTGATACCAAGATTACACTACCTGACTAAATTTGGGAGCATTCTCAATTTTCTAGTCTTGAGAATAGTTTGTATAAGATAGGATTATCTGTTTCTTGAACGTTTTCTATAACTAAAACTACGGACCCAGTGATTTAAGGTGGTGAAATTTTAATGGTTGTAAATATATTTAGATTTGCTTTTTTACCTTAGATTTTAAAAAATATTTTTCTAAAAACTAGTTCCTTTTACCCATGATTTCACATTTATTGACATTAAAATATTCACACTATTTATCTTTATTTGCTGCTGCATGTTTTTGTTAACACTGTTTAATATTTTTATTAATATTGCTTTTATCTATGTTATTTCCTCCCTTTTATTTTCTGTAGATTTGCTAATCCTTTTCCTCATTTCTTGAGATAAATACTACTTTTTTTTTTTTTTGAGACGGAGTATCGCTCTGTCACCCAGGCTGGAGCGCAGTGGTGCGATCCCAGCTTACCGCAGCATCCCTGATTCAAGCAATTTTCCTCCCCAGCCTCCTGAGTAGCTGGGATTATGGGCATGCCCCACCACGCCTGGCTAAATTTTTGTATCTTTAGTAGAGATGGGGTTTCACCATGTTGACCAGGCTGGTCTCAAACTCCTGACCTTGTGATCTGCACTCCTCAGCCACCCAAACAGCAGGGTTTACAGGCGTAAGCCACCACACCCAGCCAATACTGCTTGTTAATTTGCATTTTTCTCTTCTGATGATGAGCTTTTGGATCTACACATTTTCTTTAAGAACCTCTTAAGCTGCTATGCAAAAGTTTTGATATGTAGAGATTTATCATAATTTTATTCTAAATTGGTTCTAAGTATAGCATTATGATTTTTCTTTGCTGAAGTGCTACTTAAAAGTATTTCAAACTATCAAAACAAAATTTTAATCTATAACTTATTATATTATAAATTTCTAATTTACTTGCATGATCAGAGATGTATGATTCTGATTCGTTGGCTTGTCATAGGATTTGTTTTGTGGTCCGTTGCATTGTCAATGTTTATGTTCCTTGTGTACTAGGAGAGAAATTTGTATCATCTAATGAGTGCAAGTTTTTTGTATACATCCAATAAATTCCCTAGTTATATTGTTAAATATTCATCTTCTCACCGTTTTTTAACCTGTTTGGTCTAGCAATTATTGAAATAGTCGGGTAAAATCTACTATTCTTAACTTGCCATTTTTCTTAAAATTTTTACCACTTTTGTTTATATATTATGAAAGCCTGTTTTCAGGTGCATATAAATTGAATTTTTTCGGTTTTTTTGATACCTTGGATTTAGTATATTTACACTTACTAGCCTTTTTCTTTTATTTTTTGCTTTATATTTCTTTTGCTTTTTCTGTATTCCTAATTTCAAAATCTTCCACTTGCTACCAAATAATGTCAATATTTGATACTTTCTTCCTTATTTATTCACTTATTTATTTTTAAGTTTACTTACTATGTGCATCCCCCTCACTCCAGTAACCCCCTACACATATTCTAAAATACAATTTCTTAAGAGGAAAGCCCTTGTCTGTTCATTCATCACTATACACTAAGTGCCAAGAATAGTGCCTACACACAGTAGTTATTCAATTTGTTACTCGATTGGTTTTGAGCATTGCAAAGAAGTGTTTTCTGTTTTAAAATCAAGTCAGAATTCGAATATTAGAAGAATAACATTCTTTAAATGTAAGAACCCTTAGAATTGTATTCCTGTTCTAAATTTTATACATGAGAACTTAGCTTAGAAATAGCTACCTGCAAGCTGAAAGGCTTATACATGTGAGCTGCTTAAAAAAGAAAGAAAGAAACCTTTTAGGAAATCTGTAGAGATAAAGTGAGGTTCTACTGTAAATTAATATTTAGTAAAACATTTCCAAATATCACTATGATAAAAGTTGCAGCAAGAGTATCTCACTAGAAATCCAGTGGAAGATGGTCCTGATTACGACTTTCTTTCTCATGGAAACTGGTCATGATCTTATAATGCTTTTTCTAGGTAACACTCCATGTAGCCCTTACTAAAGCCAAGTAGTTAAGCAATTGAGATAAAAACCTATTTGCTATTATCTCAGCTAAATGTACATCCTTCCCTATTTCCCCAGCTTGATCATTTCAATGTTTGCATCACTTCCAAAAACTTAAGATTTATACTGTCATAGATAAAGAACTACAAATATAATTTTTTTAAAAAAAGATATTATTTACTATGCACTTACTCTACTGTAGGTTCAATGATTAGACCTCATTAGTAGGCATGCGAAGGATATAGATAATGCATGTATAAATGCAATAAAAACATTACAGAACAATCTTGTAAGTATTGTTATCCCCATTTTACAAAGGATACAATTGAAAATCTAATTGTTAAAATGATTTGCACAAGACTACATAAATTATTGTTACCATTAAGAATAAAGGCAAAGAAAAATATAAGCATAGGTAGAGAGAAATACATAATTATCCCATTAACTACATCCTTCTTCCCCACCCACTGTCTTCACCTACTATACCAGTACCTATTTAGACACAATTCCACCAAGTCTTATTTGTATACACCACATAATATTTCCTTATAATAATGTTCCCAAGATCCAATCTCATTAATTCTCTAACCTGGTCCTGAAACCCAAACCCCCCGCCCTGTTTATGGGAAAATCTCATTGCCCACTTCAGGGTCTCCAAAGTCTGTCTTATCAGCTTCCTTATTTCCTATTCATATTTTAATAAATGTTTCCTGTCTAATTGTCCAGTTTCTTAAGGCTAACAAAGTGGTGCTGATGTTTATAACGATCATTGAAAAATGAACATCTCATTATTTTCAACATAAAAATATGCACACCCAAATAAATGGACACATACATTGAGGCCCCAGATAGTAAAAATATTTTTCTTTATCTTTTGTAACATATATCACATACCTTGACTTAAGCATGTTGGTTTCTATAGCACTTAAAAAGTAATTAGTGATCTTTTTCCTTTTAAAAATTTTTAATTTTTACAGGTTCATAGTAGGTATGTATATATTTATGGAGTACACGAGATATTTTGATACAGGTGCACAATGTGTCATAATCATTATCAGGGTAAATGAGGTTTCCATCACCTAAAGCATTTATCATTTATTTATGTTACAAACATTCCAATTATATTCTTTTAGTTATTTTTAAATATACAATAAATGATTGTTGACTATAGTCACCCTGTTGTGCTATCAAAGACTAGATCCTTGTTCATTCTATCTAACTTTGTTTTCATACCATTAAGTATCCCCACTTCCCACCCCTTACCCTTCCCAGCCTCTGGTAACCGTCACTCTACTCTCTGTCTCTACAAGTTCAATTGTTTCAATTTTTTGTCTACCACAAATGAGTAAAAACATGAAAAGTTTTTCTTTTTTATTTTTAATTTTTGTGGGTATACAGTAGGTATATACATTTAGGGAGTATATGAGATATTTTTATACAGGTATGCAACGTGTAATGACCAACATCAGGGTAAATGAGGTATTCATAATCTCAAGCATTTATCCTTTGTATTACAAACAAACTATACTATTTTAGTTATTTTTAAATGTACAATTAAATTATTATTGACTATAGTCACCCTGTTGTGCTATCAAATACTAGATCTTATTCATTCTTTTTAATTATTTTTTGTACCCATTAACTATCCCCAATTTTCCTCCAACACCTCCACTACCCTTCCTAGCCTCTGGTAACTACCCTTCTACTCTCTAACTCCATGAGTTCAATTGTTTTTAATTTTTAGGTCCCACAAATAAGTAAGACAATGCAAAATTTGTCTTTCTGTGCCTGACTTATTTTACTTACATCCTCCAGTTCCATCCATGTTGTTGCAAATATTTCATTCTTTTTTATGGTGGAATACTACTTCATTGTATATATATATGCCACTTATTTTATATATATTTGTCTGTTGACGGACACTTTAGGTTGCTTCCAAATCTTGACTATTCTGAGCAGTACTACAATAAACCTGAGAGTGCAGATATCTCTTTGATATACTGATTTCTGTCTTTAGGATATATACTAGCAGTGGGATTGCTGGATCATAGGGTAGTTCTATTTTTAGTTTTCTGAGGAACCTCTATACTGTTGCTACTGTTCGCCATAGTGACTGTGCTAATTTACATCCCCCTCAACAGTGTACAAGGTTTGCCTTTTCTCCCCATTCTCACCAGCATTTGTTATTGTCTTTAATTAAAAATTAAGATGTATACTTTATTGTATATGTTCACTTCTAGTTCTAATAAAACATATATATATACACACACATACATACATACATACATCTATTTATATTCAGCAGAAATAATTTTAAAATAAAACTAAAATATTTTAGATGCAGCAGATCTAAAATATATCTTCTGACATATTTTATTTGGAGACTGTAAGGAGGCAAAATACTCTTTTACCTAGTATCTGTTCAGTAGGCAAATCACTATTAAGCAGATAAAATTAATTATGCATAAAAATAATGCTAATAACTTGTCTGCCTCATATTATTCGGAAACTAAAATCAGCTTTCCAGCTACTGCCTAGACATTTATATAAGTATTCTCCAGGTGTTTTCGAAATTTCCAGGTGTAATTGCTATGACACACATGGATATAAACAAAGGCAGTATTATTCATAGAAAGCTAGTCACCAAGGATTTAAAACAGTATATAAACATTATAACGAGATGAGTGCATTCTCTCAAATTGAGGCTAGCAGTGTAAAATTGTTGCAGAGTCAATATTTTTAAATTTGTCAAACATGTTTCCCTTTCCTCAAAAAACAGGATGCTTGCATTACAGTTTCACTGACAGTTATTGAAACATTGGGGAAAACTTCAAGGAAGGAGAAAGCAAACTTTTCAAAAGATGAATATTAGGAGAATAGACTTGTCAAAGAGAGTAATTCTTTTAAACAGAAATTTAAATCCTTCATTTACCCTCCAGGGACTTAGTTCAATTTCACGAAGTCCAGCTGTACATGACAGGTTTCTGTTCTGTCTAAAAATTACATTGTGTTTTCCTGCTTGTTTAAGGGAAGGTACAATGTAAGGTTTATTTTTATAAATTTATAAATAAACAAATCAATCCCTACATCACTAAAGCCCCATTCTTAGTGACCAAATTAAGTAGTCACCCTGCTGGTTCTTTCATAAAAAGAGTTGTGTGAGTATTTTATATGAAAAGAAATATATTCCATGGTTTGGGACAAAATTTTTATAGAGCAGCTGAGTATAATGTATGGAGTGCAAATTTTGTGTATATGTATCAGTGTGTGTATGTGTATGTGTGTTTGGGAGAACATCAAGTCATTTAGCTCTGGTTTGAAACTCAGGAATCACATTTATCTGCTTGCATATATCAGCACACCTCCTCCCCTACAAACTTCCCATCTCCTTTTCACCTAATCTGTTCTTTATTCTCTCAATGCTCACTTTAGATACCACTTTTTCAGTGAGGTTCCTGAATGCTTCCCTTTACACGGCATTCCAGAATTGCAAGTCTTTATTTAATATAATTCCTTTCTTTAACAGACTGTAATTTCCAGAGTGCCAGAACATTTTCTGATTGTCCACTGCTACATTTCCAGAGTTAGTAGGGTAGTGAGCCCTTAAGTAGTGAAAGAAAGAAAAGAAAAGAAAAGAAAAGAGAAAGAGAGAGAAAGAAAGGAAGGAAGGAAGGAAGGAAGGAAGGGAGGGAGGGAGGGAGGAGAGAGAGAGAGAGAGAAAGAAAGAAAGAAAGAAAAGAAAAGAAAGAAAAGAAAAGAAAAGGAAAGAAAAGAAAAGAAAAGAAAGAAAGAAAGAAAGAAAAGAAAAGAAAAGAAAAGAAAGGGAAAGAACTTTTTTCATTTCTCTGATATTCTATTAAAATTATTTAAATGTTTGGTTCCACCATTTCCTCTTTAGTTGCTTTGGGAGAAATTATATATAGTGTTCTTCTTAAAGCACAGATTTCTCATTATTTCTTATATATGTTAAAGTACAATAAACTCTTTGCAAACTTTTATGAATGAAAGAAACATATTCTTAGTGGTGTAATTAATTATATTTTGATATAAAAATATGTTTGTAGTAGCCAAACCCCAAGATATCATTGACTTAAATTCCAAAGATTCCATGACTCATATTCAGAGATATACCCACTTTCTGATTTCTTATTAATGCAAAAAAAATTCTAATGTAGAAAATCACTACATTTGTTATCCTGATTTATTGTGATGGCCTTTACATTGTACATTTCTTTATTATTTTTTAAGTAATCAATAATTACAAAATGGAAATAATCTCAAGGCCTCATCCAGATCTGTTAACAACAAAGTGTAATAGTACTTTTGCCATAAAATGAATGAACTAATTCTATTTCTCTACATATTTTCAAAATATTCTGTCAGTCTCTTTGTTCACTATCTGGATACAATGAAAACAATTCCTCTGTTGTGAAAGGATTTTATTTTTCAATCTGTCTGTTACTTCTAGCTTTGAAAGCGTTTTGCATAGGGATAGATAAGCTGTCCAAAAATATTGTGGTTTGGGTTTTGCTATTTTATAATGGGAGACCTCTGATAAAAATGTGGAGAATGACTGGAGAAAACAGGGTAAGAAAAATTGTTGCAGGGCAGAGAAATAGGGCCTTTTATTTTGCGGTGGGTAGTGAAATGAACTGAGCTCCACATAGGCAGAAAAACCACTTCTAGATTCAGTAACATGGGATGGGCATTACTTGTGGGGAGATCTTTTAAATAAAGACGTTTTGTAAGGAGTCCTGCTTTTTCCCCAGAGTAATTCATTTATAGTACCTACACATGGATTATAATACACATAATGTTTATAATAAATTCTGAAACCCTATGTTTGACTATATACTTTAGATACTAAGTTTAATGGGAAGATCTATGACGATCTTTATAATTTATTATTATCTTACTAATAAATATGCATTAGCAATTTGTCAGATATGGATAAGGGCTCCTTTGTACTTTGAGCCCCCAAACAAAGACAGAAATGGTGTTGCTGCTTTTTCCTTCTTGGTTAGAAAAAGAAGTGAATATGTCTTAAAGGTCCATACAAAACAGTCAGTTGTCCCTTGGTATCCCTGGGTAACTGGTACCAGAACTTCTCAGATACTAACATTCACAGATGTTAACATATAACTTATATACATCCTCCCATATGCATTAAATCATCTCTAGATTACTAATAATACAGGATATGATGTAAATACTAGGTAAACAGTTGTTATACTATGTTATTTAGGGAGTAATGACAAAAAATGTCTGTATATATTCAGTGCAGTACAGTTTTTTCCAAATATTTTCAGTCTGCAGTTAGCTGAATTCACAGATGCAGAACCCATGTATTACAGAGTGCCAACTGTATTTTAAAGCAATTAATGTTATATTAACACTGTTTTACAGCAAAACTCCGAGAGTCCTGCTTTGATCCAGGCAATATAATGAATGGCACCAGACTTGGAATGGATTATAAATTAGGGTCAACAGTCACCTATTACTGTGATGCTGGTTATGTTCTTCAAGGTTATTCAACACTCACCTGTATCATGGGAGATGATGGAAGACCTGGATGGAATAGAGTCTTGCCAAGTTGTCATGGTAAGAAACATATTTTTATGGATGAATTTTCATTATTAGGAAAAATGGGCTGGGTGCTGGTGGCTCATGCCTGTAATCCCAGCACTTTGGGAGGCCAAGGCGGGTGGATCACGAGGTCAAGAGATCGAGACCATCCTGGTCAACATTGTGAAACCCCTCTCTACCAAAAATACAAAAATTAGCAGGCCGTGGTGGCACGCACCTATACTCCCAGCTACTCGGGAGGCTGAGGCAGGAGAATCACTTGAACCCGGGAGGCAGAGGTTGCAGTGAGCCTAGATCATGCCACTGCACTCCAGCCTGGGCGACAGTGCGAGACTCTGTCTCAAAAAAAAAAAAAAAAAAGTCATTTCTGTGTTTCAAAACAGCAGCTATTCAACATACAATCTACAAGTGTGGTATTGGCAATGCACAGATTTTATCTATTATTATTATTATTATTGTTGAGACGGAGTCTTGCTCTGTGGCCCAGGCTGGAGTGCAGTGGCCGGATCTCAGCTCACTGCAAGCTCCACCTCCCGGGTTTACGCCATTCTCCTGCCTCAGCCTCCCAAGTAGCTGGGACCACAGGCGCCCGCCACCTCGCCCAGCTAGTTTTTTTGTATTTCTTTAGTAGAGACGGTGTTTCACTGTGTTAGCCAGGATGGTCTCGATTTCCTGACCTCGTGATCCGCCCGTCTCGGCCTCCCAAAGTGCTGGAATTACAGGCTTGAGCCACCGCGCCCAGCCTATCAATTTATTTTTAAGTTGAATTCAATAAAGAACTGATTTTGGAAAACTGCCTATATTCCCAGGTGTCTCTAAAGTAATATTCGTATAATAATAGACAAACCTTCTGAGAACTGGGTTATGGCCTGTTATGCTAATTTTTGTGCCCTCAGGATTTGTACCTGAAAATGTTAGGTGCTCAGAAAACATTGGCTGATTACATGAGGAACAAACACACTAAAACTGACATTTCAACCCAAGTAGATAAATTTAATAATTTAAATATTATTAAAAGCTGTTGATAAATCTTTGTCTATAATAAGGATAAGGAAGAATGTGTATTCTTCTAGAAATTAGGTTGCCTAGAAGGAGATAGAATACTGCATATTTAAAAATCATATGCTTGTATATAACTCTATATAAGAATGGAGATACAGTGAGAAAGGAAAAACAGAGAAACAGTGATATCACTGCTTAGGGTTGCTAGAGACTCCGTAGTCCATTAAATGATTCTAATGCATTGTATGAAAAGTAACACAGAAATGATATCATCTAGGACAGATTTCCCAAACTATGGGTCACCAACAGTGAATCATAAAATCAATTCATTGAGTTGTGACTAGCCTAAAATAAACATATAAGTGAATCGAATAAAATTAAATTAAAAGTTAATAAAAATAATAGAAAAAAGTATAATTTTTTGTTATACTTTATGTTCTAGGGTACATGTGCACAACGTGCAGTTTTGTTACATATGTATAGATGCGCCATGTTGGTGTGCTGCACCCATTAACTCATCATTTACATTAGGTATATCTCCTAAAGTTATCCCTCCCCCCTCCCCCTACCCCACAACAGGCCCCAGCGTGTGATGTTCCCCTTCCTGTGTCCACGTGATCTCATTGTTCATTTCCCACCTATGAGTGAGAACATGCAGTGTTTGGTTTTCTGTTCTTGCGATAGTTTGCTCAGAATGATGGTTTCCAGCTGCATCCATGTGCCTACAAAGGACATGAACTCATCCTTTTTTATGGCTGCATAGTATTCCATGGTGTATATGTGCCACATTTTCTTAATCCAGTCTGTCATTGATGGACATTTGGGTTGGTTCCAAGTCTTTGCTATTGTGAATAGTGCCGCAATAAACATACATGTGCATGTATCTTTATAGCAGCATGATTTATAATCCTTTGGGTATATACCCAGTAATGGGATGGCTGGGTCAAATGGTACTTCTCATTCTAGATCCTTGAGGAATCTCCACACTGTCTTCCACAATGGTTGAACTAGTTTACAGTCCCAGAAAAAAGTATACTTTAAGGAACATAGAGAGAGTATCTTTGTCTGTTTGTTTTTGAGATGGAGTCTGGCTCTGCTGCCCAGGCTGGAGTGGGAACACTCCTGTGTTCAAGTAATTCTCCTGCCTCAGATTCTCTAATGGCTGGAATTACAGGTGTGCACCACCACACCCAGATAATTTTTGTATTTTTAGTAGAGATGGTTTTTTGTCATGTTGCTCATGCTGGTCTCAAACTCCTGGCCTTAAGAAATCAGTCCACCTCAACCTCTCAAAGTGCTGGGATTACAGAAGTGAGCCACTGCACCCGGCCGAGAGTACATATTACTTTTGGAAAATTTCCCTGTTATATATAAAGAAATAAATAAAATACAATAAATATACATCTGTGTATATATATACCTGCGTGCATTCAAGTGTTTGTTTGAATTGGACTATGATATAAATTGCATTTCTTACTATTAATTTCAGTGAAAATAAACAACAATTTTTTATATCTAATATACATGGTAATTTTTCCTAGTTGAAGAATGTATTCACTTATAAGAATTACATGTGCATAATTTCTGACTTACCCCTCTCTGGGTTTATTTTGTCTCATCTATGAAATAGGGATAATTAACATTTTTTACTTCAAAATATTGTTATAAGAAACAAAGAAATGGTAGACATCTTCTGATTGGTCCATCATTACCAGAACAGCTGGTTAATTTTTGACTTGAATTTATGGTTCATCTATCAGAAGATAAAAGGAATAAATAGAGAAATAACTGCTTTGGAATTAGTTGTTCCAAAGAGAGAAAAAGTGATTGATGGCATGGAAGTTTAAAGGAAATTTAAGAGAAAGGGTTGGGTTGTTGTATCATATTAGAATGTAGAACCGTGGAAATTAGTATTATGTAATTTAGAATTAAAAAAATCTAATTTAGCTAGAAAAAAACATACTAAACGTAGAAAAGAACTTTTCAAATTTTACTGTCAATGACTGTTTGGAAACTACGGAAAATTTCTAAAAAATTTCTGGGAGCCAGATTCAAAATAACTAAAAGTCCTGATGCAGAAATATCAAAGGACACAAAAAACTATAGATTAATAATATAGATGTTAATCACAGGGATAAATGATTAAGTAGATGGCTTTCAATGACAGGTGAAAAAGTCAGGAACACTAGAGTATAGCATACATTCACTAAGAATATGCCCACCTAATATAATCATATTCCTTTCCAATAGGTCATAGAAATGTCAGTTTCAGCATGAAATGTGCCATATGCCATAATATATTTTTTTAAATCCTTTTGAGCCAAAAACATTTTATAGGATCAATTATGGCCCAATTAAGCATACTTAATGTTGGTTGAATAGTTCATATCTACAGACAATTTAGAGCGTACAGCAGACCTGGATTCAAATAGATGTCTTCTGACACCTGTGACCTAAGGCAAGCTCAGTCTTGACTTTTTAATCTCTAAAATTAGATTAATAGTTATTAATTCAATAGGTTATTATGAAGATTCAATTGGTAAACACAACACACACAGAGAATCTAGTAAAGTTTCTGACAAAAGTTGGAATATAAATATATGGAAGTTGTGATTTTCAACGCAGTGTTCCAAGAGAAGCAAAGTGCTGATAAACATGCATCACATCTTGCATTGGGTGTTATGTGTTGGTTAGCTAATATACTTCTGTCTTTTTAATATTAATTAAAATTAATTTATCTATGTTATGATGTGAATATACACATTCATTCACTCCTGAAAATTGAACAGATGTTGAGTATTTAAAAATTTCCCTAAGAGATAATTTTTACCATCAATTAAGTATCACTAGACTTTTAATCAAAATGGACATGATGTTACAGAAATCAAATAAAATTTATCCAGTGAATTCTTTAAGCTATTGGAAAAAAAGTTTAAGATTTAAAGTTTATGATTGCAACCAATAATTTCTAGTATAGCTGGGGAAAAAAATTCTGTTTTAGAACTAGATATATTTATTACTAAACAATGATTTTTCTTTTTAATGTCTCGGTTTCTGTGTTACTTTTCAATTTATTTATTTAGTATATCTAATCATAAGATATTGTGTAATTTGCAAGGTTGTTGAGAAAATCATATTAAATAACTTATTTTAAACATTGGTCTGTGGCTGTCACTGTCACACAGTGAGGAGCATTTGATACATTTTAGTTTCCTAATCAATGTCACACATATCTAATTATTTTTCCTCAGCACTTACACACAGCACTGGCTGACTTTCAGATGTAACAACGTAATACTTTTTTTTTTTTTTTCAGACAGGGTCTCACTCTGTCACCCATGCTGGAGTGCAGTGGTACAATCATGGCTCACTAAAGCCTGTACTTCCCAAGTTCAGGCAGTTCTCCCACCTCAACTTCTCAAGTAGCTGGGACTACAGGCATGTGCCACCATACCCAGCTAATTTTTTATTTTTATTTTTTTGCAGAGACAGTGTCTAACTATGTTGCCCAGGCTGGTCTTGAACTACTGGCCTCAAGTGATCCTCCCACCTTGGCCTCCCACAATGCCGAGGTTACAGTCATGAGTCACCACAACTGGCCCAAGTTAATACTTAAAAGTCAAATTTAGTATTTAAAGTATGTATAATAATCCAGAGGGTTCATTGTTCATAAAAAAAATTATTTTTTATGTTTTAAGATAAATTTTGTATTTTTATCTGAGATATGCCTGTGATAACTAAGAAAATAATAAGAAGTAGCTTATATTTAAAGCAATGATCATCTGCCTTATCCCTCTCTATCCTCCTACTGGTCAGAAGCTGAAGGTTCTAATTTCTGTTTCTAATTGCTCTGATGGTCCCTCCCATAACTCCATATAACATAGAAAGATCTGTTTCTTTATTTACCAGCTGTAGATAATACCTCATGATTCCCTGATACAAAAGATGATGTAACATACACAGTCCCTCTCTTCAGTAGTTCAGAGTTATATTATTTGGGGTTACTCTAGTGATTACTTTTGCTATACATTAATATGTGTATGCCTCTATTCCTAATTTTATCAATGTTTGAGAATTAGGTGACTGGCACTTTGCCGCTTTTCAGCCTAGGTGCCATCCCATAGTAGGTATCCTGACTAAAATCTCTGATAAAATTGTGACTGACTGGTAGGCATTGCTTTTGAGTGCATAAATAGGAAGTTAACTGTGATTCCTAGGAGTGAAAATAAGGAAAGCTCTTTCTTTGTTTATTTATTTATTTATTTTTTTAGTGTAGAAGCAAATACCAACATGATCATATTCTGCAGACTCTTAGAACACAACTGTATTTTGTTTTTACTTATAATGTTGGCTTAGTCTGACCCTAGAAGAACATAAGCTCCATGCAGTCATAGGCTATATATCCCATTTAGCATGTAACACCTTAATTTATATAAACAGGCTCTTGTTAAATATCTGCAAACTCAAACTAAACCATATTAATTTATAAAGTTTGTCTATTTTAGAAGATATAATTTTATCATGATTTAGGATTAAGTGCACATTTTAAATCAGAAGAAAATGTTTTTAAGAGCTTAAGGTGGACACTGGGAGATTATATTTGTCAGAAGTAGATCCAAAATGATTGCATCCTGTGGTAAGTCCTGCTCAGTGATGAGAAACTCTGCAGTTTATCTCATGATATTGTCATATATATTAAATGATAGTAGAACAGCATATCTGTACCTACAATTCCTTTCATGATTTAAAAAAATAATGTGTTTAGAAAATAATTTCTTCCCTTTTTATTTTTCGTACTTTAAAAAGGATCTTTTAAAACTCTGTAGTAATTTAGTTATATACAGACATACTGAATTAAAGTAGAAGTCATATGTCATTCTTATCCATAATCTCACTCAATATTAGGTAAAGGTAATAAAACAAAAACAGTGACAGATTCCAGATTTTCCTTTAATATTCATTGCTTGATTTATCTTACCTAATCATGTTGCCTTGACTTATTTTATCTAATGGCACAGCTCTACCCTTATCCAGAGCATCTGCCATCTCTTACCTCTTTTCCTCTCTCCTAACTAGTTTTTCTCCTTCCTTTGTTCTCCATATAGTATCTTCCAAACAACAATACAGTCATCTTTTGAGCATAGTTCAGATTATATCATATTTACTCAAAATCCACCAATGGCTTCCCAAATCAGAATAAATGTCAAAGATCTTATAATCCAAAGTTCTACTTCATCTTCTCATATACACCCTGACCTCTTTATTGTTTCCTCCCTCTGCTACACTCTTTGAGTGATACTAGGCTCCTTGATATTTCTTTCAAAGCACTGATCAGACTTCTGCCCCACATCTTTTGCATATGCTGTTCTTTCGGCTTGTATTACTTTTACCCCAGCTCTCTGGCTGGCTAGCTGTCTCGTTTTCTTCAGGCATCTAATCTGTTGTCTTCTTACTAGAAGAAAATTCCTATTTACCACCCCTCTGCTCCTCAGAGCTCCCAGGACAGAATCAATATCTATTCTAAAATTGCAACTCTGTATCCTGAATAAGGATTTATTTGATGTATGTAAAGCCCAAAGTACTTTCAGGACCTCGTAGCTTGAAAGGCAAATCATTAAACTAGAGAGTACTGACCACAGTACGAATGAAATATTCTTAATCTTTTCCACTGTTACAACATACAGTGAGCATCCAATTAATAGGCAGTTATAATATATGACCCTAAGAATAAACATATGTGGACTGTTAATGAACTACTAGCTCACCAATTATTCCAAAGAAAAGATCATTTGTTCATTCCTGTTAGTCAGGTATTAAAAGTACCATTATGCTTGGTCCTGCATTAAAAATTGGGGTTAACAACATGAATTCAACATGGTCCTTGCCCTTAGAGAGTTTATAATCTGATGAGATACAGACAGGTAAAGTCCATTGCTAGAAATAAAAACAGTACTGTGAGCACAGCATGGAGATATATCTGATCTTGTTATGAAGAGAGCTCAGGGAAGCTTCCTTATGAAAGTGATACATAAACTGAATTTTAAAAGTATAAATAATAAGAAACTAGGTGAGCCACAGGACATAAAGAGATTATGTGTTTCACAACTCGGGTTCAGTGTATGTAAACATGTAGAAGCGAAGAGCAAATAGGAAATGCTGGTGGAATTTCAAGCAATTCAGTAGAACAAGAGCATAGGGAGGAGGATTGTTGACAGATGACAGCTTACCTGTATCAAGCTGATAATAATAATATTACATATAATTTTGTATTTCACCATAATGCCATGAAGTAGAGACTGTTCATATTCTCATTTTACAGATGAGGAAACCAAGACACAGAGAGAGATTCAGCCACTCGTTCAAAGTCACACATGCTTAGCAGTCTTCTTATGAAGCCATGATCTTAATCACTGCCCTATAGGTAGGCTGGTTAATTCTGCAAAGAACTTTGTATTGGCCTTTTTATATCTCCAGAACCAAAGAGTGCCTGGAATATTTTAAGTGGTTTAGTGTTTTACAAATGATGTATGACACTAAGAATAAGTGGTGAGATTGAAATCTTCCTCCAGGCTAAGTATGAGAATTAAGAGATTGTAAATTCCTACAAAAAAATCAAACAAACAAATAAAAAAAAACCTGATAAAATTTTTCATCTTAAGTGCATTTTTGTATTTCATCTGAAATATAACTCTGAACGGTATACAAAGGCCTATATAGATATACTTAGCCAGTGCCAGCTCTGTTTTTTTCTTTTTTTTCTTTTTTTTTTTTTTTTTTTTGAGACGGAGTCTTGCTCTGTCCACCAGGCTGGAGTGCAGTGGCGTGATCTCGGCTCACTGCAAGCTCCGCCTCCTGGGTTCACGCCATTCTCCTGCCTCAGCCTCCCTAGTAGCTGGGACTACAGGGCCCCGCCACCGCGCCGGGCTAATTTTTTGTATTTTTAGTAAAGACGGGGTTTCACCGTGGTCTCGATCTCCTGACCTTGTGATCCACCCTCCTCGGCCTCCCAAAGTGCTGGGATTACAGGCGTGAGCCACCGCGCCCGGCTTGCTCTGTTTTTTTCAATACCTTTGTTTCACTTATGCTGATATAAGATCTGGATTCTGCCAAAAAAAAATATATATATATATATATACGCACACACACACACACATATATACACATATACATATATACACACATACACACACACACACATATATATATATATATTTAAGTAACTCAATCACTGATGACCTCTAAGTTCAGTCAAAAGTGCCTAAATGCAAATATGTTAAGATTAGACATCCAGTGGTCTGGCACCATTCTCTGTTCAACTTCCAAGTATATGTGGAGTGATAAAAGTTTTTAAAGGAAGAGCCCTCTTACCCTGTTAAATAAAGAGAAAGCTTTGAAACAAACAAACCAAAAAATAAGAAATCAATTTTATAATTACAGCTTTCCAACTTTAAAGTCATCTCTAATTGGTAACCTCATATGCCTTACATTTAGTGAAATCATATTGTTTGGGTATATATAATTCAGAAATAAATAACTACACTTTTATTTCAGTTATTTTTATGTCAAATGTCCTTAAGGTTTACAAAATTTTTGGGGGGTGTGAAATAAGTCTAGAGACCATTTCATTATCAATGCATATAGAGATTATCTAATCTAATATACTGAGCCATTGGCATTTGATATCATTTAAATAGGTAGTATAATTAAAACATGTCTGTGTATCATGAAATACCTGCTTTTCATCAGCAGCACACAGGAATTTTGTTCATGGATAAAATACGCAGATTATGTGTTGGAAAGGTTTTCAATAGAGAAGCGTGATGTATTTTAATGTATTTTGCATTGCATTGTGATAAAACCAGAGCGTATTTTGTTTTCATATGATGGAGGAAAATTATTATTTAAATGGAAACAAAAAGAGAGGCTAATGTTACTGAGCACTTGCTATTTTTCTGACACTCTTATATACACTCTGTCTCCAGTTTGCCTCCTGGATGCTAGTCTAGAGAATCATTAATATTGTTATAAACAAATCCCTCCTGCTGTGGATTCTGGGGCATACTATTGTAGCAGGATGAGCTGCAGACAAAACTCTTCAGACACCGAATTAAAGATGGAAGAGGTTTTTAATTCCGCCGGGAGCATCGGCAGACTCGTGTCTTAAGAACCGAGCTCCCTGAAGAAGAAATACATGGCCTTTTTAAAGGCTTACAACTTTAAGGGATCCATGTAAAAGGGTCATGATAAATCAAGCAAGCGTGGAAAACGTGACGGGGGGCTACATGCATCAGCTAACAGAACAAAAAGTTTTACAGTGCTTTCTCATACAATGTCTGGAATTTACAGATAACACTAGTAGTTTTGGTCAGGGGTTAATATTATCATTATTATTTTAACCACCAGGGCCAGGTGGTGGTGCCAAGGTCGTCTAGCTATTTATCTTACTTCTGTTTCTTTCCAACTTTTTGCTTTCTCCCCCTTCTCCTGTCTTATAAACTAGGGAAAAGGGGAGACGGGGAAAACCCGGGAAAGACAGCAGGAGAAGTGGTGGTCTCATTCTATACTATGTGGAGCAGCCAGTTTAGGAAGCAATTTGCAAATCAATGCCTATCATTCAGAGTATACAGGTTGAGAATGCCTAATCCACAATGCTTGGACTAGAGTGTTTTCAATTTCACATTGTTTTGTATATTGGAATATTTGCATTTATACTTACCAGTTGAGCACCCTAATCTGAAAATCCCAAATCTAAAATGTTCCAATGAGCATTTCCTTTGAACATGAACTTTGAATGTCATGTTAGTGCTCAAAAATTTCAGATTTTGGATCATTTTGGATTTTGCGTTTTGAATTAGGGATGCTCAATCTGCATTTTATTGTTACTATTGACTTGGGGTTCATATTTAAACCATATCTCCAGATGGACAGTCATATGGCTTCTCATTGTATGAAGATGTACCCCATTCTCCACTATCATGTAGTCTACATTTAGGTGAGACCTCAAATGTGCCTTCCTGAAGTATTGTCAGTTTTACTGAACCATATGTATATATGGTTCATATATATACACATTCATATATATATGTATATATATATGAATGTTGAATAAACTTAGTAATTCTCTTCTTACAAGTGAAGAAAATAAAGTATATGACAGTAACTGTTAGAAGTCACGGCAATATTCAAATGGTATTAAGGTAATAATGACGCAAGAAATTTAAGGACAGTCAAATTTTTACTTTTGTTGGGGAACTAAAAATCCTACTAACAGAGTTTGTTCCACAAAACCTAGAAAAGAAAGAAATTAGTTTTATTATTAAATAAGCACATCTAGAATGCAATGCACATTGCAGACGGTCTATGAAAGACACTACAAAGACTAGACAGAATCACACAGATTTATACAATAAGGTAAAAAAAGAGTTATTAAAATTTATTTTATCTTCTTGATAGACCAATTGATGTGCCTTGTCTCTGGTGTACCTCAAGTAAGAACCTTCAGTTATTGTCAGAAGTATGTGTTTACAGGTTCAAGGGTCAGAAGGCTGGTGACCTTGCACTAGAAAATCAAAAGGTATGCTGATTATGTTTTCTAAGGGAAATTCAAAAGGAGTGGAGTAGGTTTGTTGCTTCCCTCCCCTTTAGTATACAAAGAAAACTTCATTGTTTTACATTTACACTTTAACCAGCAAACAATGCACTCTAAGATGCAAAAGGGAGATGTATGCTTAAAAGAAGACAAGTTAGAGCTCTCTCTGCAGCAGGAAATTTGATCCCTAATCCAAAACCACAAATTGAGTGAGTCAGACTGAACCAAATAGGAGAGTTAGTGGGGAAAGCTGAACTGTATTTAGACTGTGGTTCCAAACAGTCTTAAGCTTAAGCTAACCCTAAAACTGGATATTACCCGCTAAATTCCAAACTGAGTTTTGAGACCTTTCTGATTCAGAGAACAATTGATCTATCCTGTTGGGAAAAGAGACAAAAGAGCAAGAAAAAAAGGATCATTCAATGAAACTAATATTTTCCAGATTTTGTTGGACCACAACAACCATCTCTGAGACAATCTCTCTTCAGGAAAAGAATAGACAGAGCATGACAAAGAGAAAGAATGGTGGTTTGGGAGTAATCTAATTAGGACGGGGTTTTTAAACTTTTTGTGCACTCCAATGAAGCTTATGGACCCCTTATTAGAATAATTTTTTAAGTGCTTAAAATAAAATAAAGCACATAGGCTTAGAGAGGAAATCAATAATATTTAAAGACAGTTATTATAGTATATAAAAACTAAAATTAAAAATACACATTTTTTATGTGAGGATATATATGCTTCTTATCTAATGCATTAAATTAGAACTTCTAGTGAGAGGTCTAATAACTACTATAATTTTCAATAGTGATGAGCATATATGACATTTTAAGATATCTGAAACAATTATAATGCAGTATAAAAAATCTATAATTTCTACTGGTGATAAAGTCCCAGTTAACTTTTGCTATTCATGTGCTTTGTTACCTACATGTGTAATTAAGAGGAATGCTGAAATTCAGTTAGAAAAAAAAATTCAGTTAAGTCTAGAGAAAATATATACATTTTTCTTCTTCATCCAAATTTCTGGAACAAGGAGAAGAGCTCCTGAAATATAAGGGAAAGAAGATGGGCCACATTCTCTTTTTTAGAAATCTGAGGTGGAATAAGAGCCAATGGTACTAGTAGTCTTATTTCACCCCAGGCTTCTAGAAGATAAAGAGTTAAAGAAAAATAGAGAACCACATCCATCTTGACCTTCGACAGCCAGGCAGTGACCTCAATCATTGAGAAACACTGGAATTGACGTTATGGCTTCCTCTTCTTTGGGATGGAGTACTCTGCTCTTGATCCTTAGATAAAAATTAAGAGAAGAAAATAAAAGCCATGAGCTTCTTCTAGAGAGTGACAATGCTCAATGTAAGATCACTTAAATGTTTTCCTACCTCTGTCAAGGGGGTAGTTTGGCAAACCACTAAGAAAGTTTCTCTTGCTATTACTTCTAAGCTTTGTATCCTCCTGAGATTGATGAGGTTAGTTCATTTTCCTAAGGCCTTATAAAATCCTCATTATACTGCCAGCAGAAGATTCTGGAATAGATCAGGGCAGTTCCTTAATTCATTTTACCTAAACCCACACTATATTCCAGATCTAACAGACACTTACTGTTCCATTTCAAGTTTATATTTCCCTCTGTCCTAAGGCTACTCAGTCAGTAAAGACTGAAGCTGGAATTTAAACCTAAACCTTTCTTTTTTTCTCTCTCTTTTTCGAGATGGAGTCTCACTCTGTTGCCCAGGTTGGAGTGCAATGGCACAATCTCGACTCACTGCAACCTCTACCTCCTGGGTTCAAGCGATTCTCCTGCCTCAGCCTCCCGAGTAGCTAGGATTCTAGGCACCTGTCCCCATGCCCGACTAAGTTTTTTTTATTTTTAGTAGAGATGGAGTTTTGCCATGTTGGCCAGGCTGGTCTCGAGCTCCTGACCTCAAGTGATCCACCTGATTCTGCCTACAGTGCTAGGATTACAGGAATGAACCACCGTGCCCAACCTAAACGTAAACCTGATTCCAATGTGCTGTTTTATATTGTGTTCTACCACGCTATTCTAAATGGAAGGATTTTTTAAGCCTATGAGTTTTATACTCCATGTATTTAGTCAATAGCAAGATATTAATAATGTATATTTTGTCATTTTTCCTAATACAGCATATATTTATTGGAAGCCTATTATAAAAACAACAACTATGCTAGGCTCCAGAGGTACAAATAGTATGCAGAGAAGACATGGAAACTTTGATCTGATAGATCTTATAGACTAGAGATAGATATAGGCATTAATCAAATAGTCATACAAAATAAACACAAAATTACAAACTGTATTTACTGTCCTAAAAGTAATTGATGAAATGCTATATAATGGAGGCTTCTGAAAAAGTCTGGAAATTAGAGAAAACGTTCCCAAGAAAGCAACATTTTTGAGGCAATTTGGTAGAAGTTAACAAATTATTAAAGAGTGTTTTTCCCTTTAAAGTCATTTGAACTATTAGTTGCTTTAAGCAATTTCTTTAAATAGTAAAAGGTTTTCATCATTAAAAAGCAGTAAGACATCAACTATGTGATAAAAAGGTATTTTAGTTTCAAAAAGTGCCAATAATTCAAATCTTTTAAGAAATTATCTTCCCATACAGTTTCCTCAAAAGTTAGCTATTTCCAGGAACTTGAGGAAAGTGACAACAGCATGTGACTACTAATGGGTACTGAAATTATTTTGGGAGTGGAGGAAATGTTCTAAAATTAGAAAATGGTGTTAGTTTTAAAACTCGTGAATATGCTAAAAAGCATTCAACTGTACACTTTAAAACGGTGAATTTTATGTATGTAAATTATATTTCAGTTTTTTAAATTGAGGTACAAAATGAGTCACATAGTATCATACATCAACTGTCTATGCCCTCCAAAACTGTTACTAGTAGTAGAATTTGTATGTGGTGACATGGAAGATCTATTCAAGGATATAGCTATTCATAGGACTTTGGCATAGAATGACTCCTTCTCTAAGATCACACTCTCTGATGTAGAAAACAGCTCACAGAGCACTGAGGGATGAAGGTGATGGCTCCCTAGCCAGGAAAATCTAATGAATGAATCCAGGCAATCAGTGAGATGACAGATGTAGAAGCTTATATCCTACTAAGTTGAATTATTGAGTCATTAAAATGGTTTATAAGCCACTGATTATCACACTGGATATGTATTTTTTTTTTTTTTTTTTTTTAGTATTAAAAAGAAGTGTGAAATTTAAACAAAGTCAATTCACATGTAATGGAGCACTATTGAAGGCTTATCATTTAAGGCAGATAAACAAAATGAAGTACTTATTGTTATAGGGGAGACATAAAAAGAAGCATGAAGGGAATGGCTGGATAGTTAGATATTTTCACTAAGATCAAATTTTTGAACAAAAGAAGAAACAAACAATAGTATTTTAATTTTAAAGTCAATACTGGTACTAATAGCTGTCTGAATTCAAATTCATCTCACAGAGCTTAAGGGTTAGGAAAGCCTTCTCTTAAAAAATGCTCCATGGGAGATATAGCTTTCAGATATATTCTATACTAGGATTTATGATTTGTGACATTCAATCAGGCTATATCAATGCATAAATAATTTACTAGAAATATACTAGCAGTTTTGTAAGGTACAGCAGTTCTTTCAAACTGAAAGACCACATCTAGTAAATTATTGATTTAATATATCATATTGCTCTTTTGTGACCTGCAAGAAGTCATCACTTTTAAAAGTACCTAACTTGCTTTCTGTGAATAATTTATACATTATATGATAATTTTCATTATAGAGTATATTTGATAATAAATTATACATTAAACAAGTGAAGAGACAGATATGAAATTGCAAGTAGCTTAAGGCTACATAGCCTGTATTATAATGTCTCTAAGATACCTGCACATTCAAGTAGCATTTCTCCCACATACGTGTTTTGAAATTTCTTCTTCTAATTCACTCAGTGATAAGTTTCTCCTCCTCCTCCTCCTCCTCCTCCTTCTTCTTCTTTTTCTTCTTCCTCTCCTTCCTCTTCTTCTTCTTCTTCTTCTTCTTCTCTTCTTCTTCTTCTTCTTCTTCTTCTTCTTCTTCTTCTTCTTCTTCTTCTTCTTGTCTTGCTCCTTCATCCCACATACATACACCTGCTCAAAGTGGTATTTTCCGTGGATAATTAGATAAAGCCTGGTTGTGGTGTGATAGTCTGATTTCTCCAGAAATATCACATCTATCTACTGTATCAATGCAGACATAATTCAGGGGTATAACAAGAATATATGTAATATAGTTGGATCATGAACACATTTTACTCATACAAATCAAATTAAACAAATTAAGCCAAAAGAGAGTTTTTTTAAATTAAACAAATAGAAGAATAGAGAACAAGAAAAATAAGAAATTACACTGTATGGATAAAACTTCACTCACTAAATGAGCATATTCCTTAGACTGATAAGATATTAGCCTGTGTATTCGTCTGTTTGCATTACTATAGAGGAGTACCAGATACTGGGTAATTTATGAAGAAAACAGGTTTAATTGGCTCAAGTTCTGCAAGCTTTATAGGAAGTGTGGTCTGCCATGCTTCTAGTGAGGGTCTCAGAAGGCTTCCAATCACGGTGGAAGGTGAAGGGGGATTAGACACATCACATGGCAAGAGAGGAAGCAAAAGAGAGAGGGGGAAGGTGCCACACATTTTTAAACCGCAATAACTTGAGAGAGCTTACTCACTATCGCAAGGATAGCACCAAGCCATTCATGAGGGATCTGCCCCCATGACCCAAACACCTCCTACCTGGCCCCACCTCCAATATTGAGGATTACATTCCAACATGAAATTTGAAGTGGACAAACATCCAAACACTATCATTCTGCCCCTGGCCCCTCATAACTTATATCCTTCTCACATTGAAAAATACAATCATCCCCTGCCAATAGTTCTCAAAAGTCTTAAATCATTCCAGTATGAAGTCCAAAGTCATAAGTTCCATCTGAGACTCATGCCCTTCCACCTATGAGCCTATAAAATCAAAACAAGTTATTTACTCTCAAGATACAATAGTAATGCAGGTATTGGGTAAACATTCCCATTCCAAAAGTGATAAATTGGCCCAAAGAAAAGGCCAATAGTCTCCACACAAGTCTGAAGCCCAACAGAGCAATTGCTACATCTTAAAGTTTCAAAATAATCTTCTTTCACACCATGTCCCACATTCTTGTGTGAGGGGTGGACTCCCAAGGCCTTGGGCAGCCCCGCCTCTATGGCTTTGCAGTTTGCCACCCATGTGGCTGCTCTCAAACGTTGGAGTTGAGTGCTTGCAGCTTTTCTAGGCAAAGGTGCAAGCTGCTAGTGCCTCTGCCATTATAGAGTCTGGAGGGTGGTGGCCTGCTTCCCACAACTCCATGAGGTAGTGCCTTGGTGGGGACTTTGTGTGGGTTCTACAATCCCACATTTCCCCTTGGCATTGCACTAGTAGAGTTTCTCTGTAGGGCTCCAAACCTATAGCAGACTTCTGCCTGAGCACCCAGGATTTTCTATACATGATCTGACATCTAGGTAGAAGTTGACGAGCATCCTTCACACTTGCATTATGAGCATCTGCAGACCTAACACCATGGGAAAACTGCCAAGGATTATGGCTTGCACTTTACAGAGCTGTGGCCTGAGCTGTACCTGGACCCCTTTGAGCCAAGGCTGAAACCAGAGTGGCCGGAATGCAGGGAGCAGCCTCCCAAGGCAGGCAGCACGGCCATGGACCTGGTACGGGAAATCATTCTTTTTTCTAAGCCTCTGGGCCTGTGATGATAGGGGCTGCCTCAAAGATCTCTGAAATGCCTTCAAAGCCTCTTCCCCGTTGTCTTGGATATTAGCTCTTGGCTCCCTTTTACTCATTCTAATTTCCCTAGCAAGTGATTGCTCCACAAGCTTGTATCCCGCTTGTATCCCGCTCCTGAAAATGCTTTTTTTCTTCCCTGCCACATGGCTAGGCTGTGAATTTTTCCAACTTTTACACTCTACTTCCCTTCTAAATATAAGATCCAACTTTAAGTCATTTCTTTGCTCCTGTAGCTAATTGTAGTAATGTAGGCTGTTTTCTTCTCCATCACTTTGAAAGCCGTGAATCTCTGGCCAGCGACACCCCACCTGGGCCTCACTCGGCCACGCTGAGGTGTCCCAGCTTGCCTTTGTTATAGTTTGTACCCATGGTTGGTGGTTCCCTAGCTCTTGTACTGAACACAAGAAGGAGGATATCCTGTATGTTGAAGGGTGAGGAGGGTGAAGACGAATTTTATTCAGCAACAGAACAGCACTCAGTGGAGAGGGGGTGCAGGAGGTGGTCCCCCAATCTCACAGTCAGGCAGTTCTCTCCTCTTTGCATAGCTGGGTCTGGGACTTTTTATGGCCTCAGAATAGGGGAGGGGCAGGCTGTAGGTACTATTGGAAAAGGCAGCATTCAATTATTTAAAAGACATTATTTAGAAAGAATCAATTAGGAAAGGGCAGGTGAACAGGAACAGAAGTTCTCACTCTGGGTCGCAGGTTTCATCCAGGACCAGCAGTCTGGTCTTTCAGTCTTCAAGCTGATTTTGCTCTAAGGTGGGGTTTCACCACGGACCCATTCCTGTCTTTCTGGGCATTTGGCTGCCTCCTGACACTCTCAGTAGGTTGTTAGAAGTAGCCAGGCCACCTGTTGAATGGTTTGCTGCTTAGAAATTTCTTCTGCCAGATACCCAAAGATATCACTCTTAACTTTAAGTTTGTATAGATCTCTAAGACATGTACGAGGACGTGAACACAATGCAGCTAAATTCTTTGCTAGAGAATAATACAGGTGACCTTTGCTCCAATTCCCACTGACTTCCTCATTTCCATCTGAGACCTCATCAACTTAGACTTCACTGTCCATATTTCTATCAGCATTTTTGTCACAACCATTTAAGTAGTCTCTAAGAAGCTCCAAATTTTTTCTTATCTTTCTATCTTCTGAGGTCTCCAAACTCTTCCAACCTCTACCCATTACCCATTTCTAAAGCCATTTCTACATTTCCATGTATCTTTATAGTAGAACCCCACTCCTTGTGTATTAGTTTGTTTTCACGCTGCTGATAAAGACGTACCCAAGACTGGGCAATTTACAAAGGAAAGAGGTTTATCGGACTTACGGTTCCACATGACTGGGGAGGCCTCATGATCATGGTGGAAGGTAAGGAGGAACAAGTCACATTTTACGTGGATGGCTGCAGGTAAAGAGAGAGAGCTGGTGCAGGGGAATGTCTCTTTTTGAAATCATCAGATCTCGTGAGACTTATTCCCTATCACGAGAACAGCACAGGAAAGACTTGACCCCATGATTCAGTTACCTCCCACCAGGTTCTTTTTACACCATGTGGGAATTCAGGATGAGATTTGAGTGGGGACACAGCCAAACCATGTCACCTTGATATGAATTTTTCTAGTCCAATTTTGCTCTCAATTTGTTAGTCTGTGTGTATTACTACAAAGGAATATTCAAGACTAGGTTATTTATGAAGAAAAGAGATTTAATTGGCTCTTGGATTTTCGGGATGTACAAACAGTGTGGTTTCACCATCTGCTTCTGGTGAGGGACTCAGAAAGCTTGCAGTCGTGGCAGAAGGCAAAGGGGGAGCAGACATGTTACATGGCAAGATAGGAAGTGAGAGAGAGAATGAGGAGGTGCCATATACCTTTAAACAACCAGATCTAAGGAGAACTCACTCACTATTGCTAGTACAGGACCAAGACATTCATGAGGGATCTGTCCCCATGATCCAAAGACTTCCCATCAGACCCCACCTCCAACATTGGGGGTTACATTTCAATACGAAATTTGGGGGGCACCAACATTCAAACTATATCAGCATGGATTTGCTACTATGGGTTTGGTATTAGACCTGGGTTTGCTATTCCCTCAATAAAAACCAGAATCCATATAGCAGTCGTATTATAAACATCTTACCATTGGATACATTTCTAAAGTTTAAGATACATATCTTTCATATAGTATTGCCCCCAAATGTAAAGCACAGTAATCAAGCAAAGAACAAGCAAAAATTTCAATCGCAGAAAGAAAAAAAAAAAGGCTTATATGGATTTATTGAAAGAGGGTGTATCTGGGTTCTGTACTAAATTTAAGTGATTTTTTCTGGGATAATTTCAACCAAATGAAATGTTTATGTTATATGCTGACTATGGAACACTACTTTATAGTAGCCTGGTCTTGCAGGTATAGTTCATTTAATCATCCAACAGACATTTATGGAGAACCTAATATGTACAGACCCTGTCCTGAGAAGAAGAGAGAGAAGAGAAACATGATAAGACTTATGTTTTAGAAAAAGTGCTACCAGTGGTATGAACTTGTGGTGATGAGTGGAGCTGATAGTCAAAGAGCACATGCAGAAATTGATGGGAGTCTGGACTGTGACAGTTACAGAGGCAGAGAAGCTAGAGAAGCTGATAAATCACATAAGGTTATGAGCAACAAACTGATTCTTTGTTGGACCCCAAGAGTCAGGGAGAGCAAATCTAGAATAATGGCATTTTATAAGTAGGCTAAGTTTGACATTTTCAATCTCTAACTTATTGGGCTCTATAGGTATACATAAGACACAGTTCTTTGGTGTGGCAAAATTACAATTAATTGTTATCAATTACATAAACATTAAAATTATTACCAAAAGAAAACACATTTTAGAATCATCACTTTGGCCTTTTGTCAAGTATGTTCTGAAGGAGGCAGGTCCTGTAAGATATTACATGTAAAAAAGTTTTCCATGATCAAATAAGTTTGCAAGAAAGAGCATGATATTCCCTAAACCTTACTAAAGTCTCAAGTCCTTCACTCATGTGTTTCCCACACTCACTTAATCATAGAACCATATCTTCTTAAATTCAAATGTTCTACAAACATACTATTAAAAATATAGATTTAGGCTGGGCGCAGTGGCTCACGCCTATAATCCCAGCACTTTAGGAGGCCAAGATGGATGGATCACCTGAAATCAGGAGTTCAAGACCAGCCTGGTCAACATGGTAAAATGCCATCTCTACTAATAATACAAAAATTAGCTGGGCATGGTGGTGCATGGCTGTAATCCCAGCTACTCTGTAGGCTGAGGTAGGAGAATCTCTTGAACCTGGGAGGTGGAGGTTGAAGCTAGCCGAGATGGAGCCATTGCACTCCATCCTGGGAAACAAAAGCAAAACTTGTTCTCAAGAAATAAAAATAAAAATAAATTAAAAAATAAAAATATGGATTTATTAACTACATAAGCTATAATCAGGAACAGATGGGTTCTTATGTTTACTGCATTACAAGGAATATAGGCTGTTTAGAGAAATAACAGCCAATTTGACAAAAAGTCCACAGGTATATGTGACATATGTCCAATAGCAAAAATAAGAATAGAATCCAAAGGTCTGACATGCTTTTATCTTCAACTGATTAAGAGCCAGAAAGATAAAAGCTGCCCTTTTCTCGATTAGTCAATAAGATGACATTAAAACAGGAAGTAAGAATATAAAAAGCTTCCGGAGACCAATATTAGGAGAATCTGTGAAGTTGGCCTGGCTTAATTATTATTCCATTTATATTTTATGAATATTAGGTTAGTGAAAAAGTAATTGCAGTTTTTGCCATTAAAAGTAATTCCCAAAACCACAATCACTTTTGCACCAACCTAATATAAAACAGATTACAATAGATGTGTATCTCAGAGCATAATTATTTTTCCCTTATTTATAATAATAACCACTGCATAATTATTATCACTCACTATAATATTCTGTTATTGACTATAAATTAGGCCACGCTGTAGGCACTCATCAAAATAAACAGAAAATTATGGTTACAAGTACAAATAACAGAATCTAATATAATACTACCATGTGATTAAATTTTAACCTTATAATATATTTGTAATTTAAAAGAACCTTCATATTTCTAAGTATGATTTTTAATAAAAGCTGTCCTAAATGTCAGTTATACAAAATAAAATATATAAAACAAATCCTGGCTGTCAGACACATGTTAATATAGGATGGTACAATGTTCATGACTAAGTCACAGAACTGAACTTGAGTTAGAATTTTCCATTTCTATTCATACTTTCCAAATATAAAAATAAGAGTTTAATAGTTTTTGTCATGTTCATTCAAAGTATTGTAATTTTAATTCTGGAACACCTTAAAATCAGAAAGAAGATTAACATAAGACATACTGCCCATTCTTGAATGATTCTCTCATCAGTAGCATTATCAGTTGAATAAAGTTATCAGTACTGAAATAAGAATAACACCTGACTGCTCTAATCTCAAACAATAATGAGTGATGAAAGGGATGCATCTTTGGTTATTATAATCACTGTCAATTTCTTGCTTTTTTTAGAGAATTCTAATTTTAGTGTGTTTCATTCTAAGTATTTATTACCTTTTTATAGAATGTTAAGGAAAAAAGGCAGAATATTCATTAGTCACTCAACTCAATACAACATCCTTTTTGTGTTGTGTGTGTGTGTTTTTTAAATATACTGTATTGCTCTATTTTAAAACTTTGACCAATAATTAATCACAAGTTTTTACTTTTTCAAACTGTCATAACTCTTCTGGAGGTACCTAATTCATCACTGCATGCAGTGCACTTTAAAAGGAAAATCAGACATTAACTTCTATAAATTCCCAGTATAAAAGCTACACCTATCTATTTCTAATCTCCTTTTCTCAAGTCACAGAGATAAACCACTACTGATATCTAATGGGAATCACTGCACTTTTGTTCTTGATCTTATTTCTAGGTCAATGCTCCTGATTTTCCTTGTGTAATAATTCCTTCCTCCCTATTAAATCAACAAAGAACACTCATTCAACTTTGCATCTGCAAACTACTTAATATGTTTCCCTCCCATTTGTATTCATAATTCTGGTTACTTTTGTATTTGTTTATATACCATTTGTTCTTCATCCAACTGTAATCTCTAGCTTCCCCTACTTGCCCCCACCCCACTCTAGTTCAGGGGTTGGCAAACTTCTTCTGTAAAGGACCAGATACTATTTTGGGCTTTGCTGGCCACATATATCTTTGAAATATTCTTCTGTAGTTTTTGTTTTGTTTGTAACTCTTTAAAAATGTAAAAAACTTTCTTGGTCCATAGTCTGGCCTGCTGACTATAACTTGCAGCGAGCTGCTCTAGTTGAAACTACTCTATTAATAGCACCAGAAAAACTCCTTTTGGTGTTTGAGGGGAGTAATAAATTATACTCTGTCCTTACTGCAAAACTTCAAAGGAAATCAAACTATCAGCTTTAATACTGGTAAAATATGAGGGGCAGTGACAGCGGACTTCCTACTAGCTGTCTGTAACAGGCACAGCCCTACCCTCAGAAGGCACCCTGAAAAACCTACAGTGTAGGAGAGCATACCAGACAGTGTGCTCTGCAAGAAGAATGGCTCCTAATCTGAAGAAAGGTACTCAAAGGGTGAAGGAGCAGGGCCAGCTTGCAAGGTGTTTAAAAAGAAAAATAAATCCCTCTTCATGCACACTCTAGACCTGGGGCAGAAAATCTCCAGTCTTACACTCCAGATTGCCAAGTCAACCCAGACTTCAGACTTCTTTTTCATTTATTAATCACTTTGCAATATTTACCTCTTTGAACACTTGCTTTTTACTGAAACTCTTCTCCCTTGGCCCCCAGGAGAACAATTTCTCTGGAGTCAGCCACTCTTTATCTGATTTTAAACCTTTGGTGTTTTCCAGAACCTCCTCTTTGCCCATCTTTTCTCATTCTGCATGCTTTTCAGAGTGATCTTATTCACTTAAAGAATATCAGTTACCAACCATATGCTTTCTATACTAAATCTCCATTTAGCTCAGGTCTCTCTTGAGTTCTAGAACTATGAATCCTAATGCATCCCCTATCTTGTGAATAACCCCCATCTACAGTTTATCAGAAACATTAATTTCACCCTCATCTTTTCTTTTTTTTTTTCTTTTTTTTTAACATACCACATTGGGCCTGAGGTAGCCAATAAGTCTGCCTCAAGGCACCATCAATAACTCCTCTGATTTCAAGGTAAATTATATATGCAGATAAAGATTGATGAGAAAGTAGAATACTTAGATGAGTGGGTGAATGTGTTTGTACAGCCATTCATGTCTCACACATAGTGTTGAATCTGAGTAGAATTTCAAAGCCTGTCAGCAAGTAATACAATTTCCCACTTGCGTATGTAATTTATCATTATTATAAAAAAGATAATCAATTTCACACTCTTATCACAAATGAAAGCTAGGCCACCATTATTGTATTTCTAGATAACACCATTACAACATTATTATATTATACTTTGTTTCTGAGAAGAGGAAATTGGAATACTTATAAAATTTTGTTTATACACTTTTTTATTTTTTAAATATTTAACACTAGAAGATCTTATTAAAAGTTGCAAATAAATTATACACCTTAAATTCCAGTAGCCATATATTTTTATTTGAAGAAGATAACCATGGTATGAATTTTTTTAAACTTTTTTCTAAAAATCATATTTTCACTATTTTTTCCTAGCACCCTGTGGAAGTCGTTCAACAGGTTCAGAAGGCACTGTTCTATCACCAAACTATCCAAAAAATTACAGTGTGGGACATAATTGTGTTTATTCTATAGCAGTTCCAAAGGAGTTTGGTAAGTAAGATTCGACTTATTATGTAGTATTTCATCCAGACATGCTTTATTTTTCACTACATGCTATTCAAAATTTTTAAATGAAAATACCTACTATCCATAAAGTATCTTACTTTGCAATTCTTTTTAGATGGTGGTTTTGTAATAATACAATTTTGAGGTCATCTTACTCAATCTGAATTTACAGTCAAGTACACAGGTGAACAACAATACAAAAATGAAAACAGGATTGTTTTTAATTTTTAAAAATGAGTATATCAGTAACCTTGCAAGTGCCTTCATATTGGAATTTTATAAACTGGGAAATTACTGGAGCATACAGCCAAGGCTGCTCTGTAAAATATGTATTAAGTAAAATATTGAACTATTACAATAGTAATAAAAGTATTTACAAAACAATCATATCAATTTTATAGTTTATTAACACATTTCCAGAAAGAAGAGCTTTTGGTTTTAAGCATCTAGTTTCAGGGACAGCAATAAATACAAAAAGACAGCAAAGGACATTTCAGCTCATCTTGTCAACCTGACAGTCTGTTCTGCATCGGCACTAAGAAGACAATGTGTCCTTTGCTGCCTTCACATCTTTCTGATCACACGTCTTAGAAGTCACTTATCTGGCTTCTAAAGGTTTTGGTTCTGAGATCTAGATGGATCTAACCCAGATTAAGCTCTGTTCATGGATGGATAGGCAAGGGAAATTTAGAGAGCAGTAAAGTTCATAGACTTCTACAATTTAGATTTACAGCGTTGTGTTACATAGTAAAGGATTTGTTATAGCTATAAGGAATGTCTGGGTCTGGATGACTCAGTATTTCAGCAGAAGGACATGGATTTTATCATTAGAGATAGCTGGATAACATCTTGACTTAACATTTCTGCTACTGAGATATAAAATAAGCTGATGCTTCCAGTCCAATTTCTTATAACCAGATACCTATATATCCTCCTTTTCATCCTTCTGAAACAAGTCCAAGATCTTCAACTTACTTGAGAGCACTGTCATCAGAAATGAAGTACTAAACTTTTTATTTTAACATTTAAATAGAGTGATGATGCCAGCATTAGCAAAGTGTATATTTTTGTACTCTACAAAGTATTTCTTTCCCCTAGCATATCAATCGGTTGAATCAAAGGTGAGCTCTTTGATAGTAAAGAGAATGACAGTTTAGAAAGAAAAATATCATTCCCTTAATTGTGTTTATTTTTTGCCTTTTGAGTCCTTCCTTTGCTAGAGAATTTTATGCTCCCCAGATGCAAAAAAATGTTACATGGTTGCTGACAGAATCCTAACAATTATTATCTAGAAAACTTCATGGCTCTCTGAGTCCTCTTTGGAAGTCACTATTTATCCTATTATTCTTGGGATGCCATGTGGCCAAAGGAATGAGAAAGAGGAAAATTAGCCATTTAGTGTCCTGACAAATAGACATGCTGGTCACCTTGGAGATGTATTACTGTAGCCTATGTATGCTCAAAAAGAGAAAGAAAAAGTACTAATTGAAATAAAAGTAAATTAACAGATTCCTAAAGAATGAAATCTATATTTTTGTAGGGTTAATATAAGTTGAATTTAATCCTCTTAATATTAAAAAAACTGCTATGTTGAGCCAATAATAGTTGGTTTTTAAAACTATTTTTCAAATGAATCTTCTTGTTTTTTGTGGACAAAACAAAGTGTGCTTTGATTTATTAGTAAAAAACTAATTTTATTTTACAAATGTTGCATCATTCTTCATTTTAAGTTACATATATATTTAAGCACCTGTATTCTAATTTCAGCCTTGTCACATGTTAACTATCTGCCTTTGGACAAGTTACATAATCTCTTTGAGACTGCCTCTTTATTTATAAATTTGGTATCATTTTGCTTATAGATTAGAGATGTGAGCAGTAAATGAGAGAGATATATACACATGTAAAGTATGTCTAACATACTTCATGCTTAATATCATTAGGTTAACAAATGCCAGCTTTCAAGTCAGATTTCTGGGTTCAGGCTCATCTTAACTTACTTGCTATTTTCACTGGACAAGTCACATTGTCAGCCTGAACCTTACACATCTCTAAAGTAGCAATGGTAAATACACCTTATATGGTTATTTTATAATAATTTGATGTATATGAGTGATTGGCATAATAACATAGTAAGTCATATGCATACACAAGTACACATATACACCTTCTTCTTTATGTTCACATTCATACAAAACATCCCCTGTCTCCTCTTCTACCCCCGAAAAAGGTTAAATTAAATGACCTACATTATTGGATTGAACTAAGATCTTAAAAATAGCATTTTTAAAATAAAACAACTATTTATGTTATTTAGTTAAAGCATGAAAACAAATATTTTGGGTTTTATATCCCAGTGGCTGTTCAATCATCTGATGATCCCTTACAATTTTCTGGGAGTAGGATAGTGGAAGTAAATAAATACTGACTCTTGACTTCTTCCTATTACCTTCCTATTACCTTCCTTTACCTCTTTGTTGAGAGATGGTCAAGCAGCAGTTACTGGATCTCTACAAATCAGATTTCTATTTTGCTTCGGCTTCCTCTCATTCTCACTTTGCCATAATTTTTTTCTGTTGCCACATTGAGCTATATTTATTACTTTTCATCACATATCACTTCCCACATTTTTTTCTTTTACTGTCATTTATCTCAAATTATAATAATTCCTTCTTCTATACCTTTTATATGCAGATGCTCTTAGAACATGACTTTTACATCGTTTAGCACAGGGGTTCCTCACCCCTGGGTCATGGACTGGTACTGGTCCTTGGCCTGTTAGGAACTGGCCCGCACAGCAGGAAGTGAGTGGCAGGTGAGCTATCATTACTGCCTGAGCTCCACCTCCTGTCAGATAAGCTGTGGCATTCGATTCCCATAGGAGTGCAAACCCTTTTGTGAACTGTGCATGTGAGGGATCTAGGTTGTGCACTCCTTATCAGAACCTAACTAATGCCTGATGATCTGAAGTGGATCACTGAAACCATCCCATGGAAAGATTGTCTTTCACAAAACCTGTCCCTCATGCCAAAAAGGTTGGGAACCACTGATTTAGCACAATGTCTGTCAAATACACTCAGTGCATTCATTGGATTGCATTTTACATAGGGGTTAAGGCTCTAACATCCTTATGTAAAAAGAAAATAACATATAACCAACATTACACATGAAAATAAATTAAATCACCCACGAAAGATCATCTACATGACTTTACATATGCCTATTGTCTCTGAAATAGTCTAACAGAACATTTTTAGTCCTTCAAGATAAGAAGAGATAACAGATTTTTTCAGATAATTCCAGATGAGCTACTTGTGTTTCTTACAGGCCATGTGATACCAAATTACTTTTTTTTTTTTTTTTGCCTGGTGTAGAATTAAATGCCTATAAGTTATTTTTGCCATTACTTTTAATGGCAAAAACCACAATTACTTTTACACCAACCTAATAAATATATGCATATTACTCTGCTTTACTGGTTGATTGAGTAAATACTCTTTGTCAGTCAATTGCCATCTTTTAGTTTTTATAAATAAGACAAATGTCAATTCATAATGTTTTCATGAGCATCACTAAATTTCATTTGAATTCAGGTATTGGGGTCAGATTTTGGCAATATTCATCCTGCAGGATTCTACTTGTTTTATTATTCTTAGAAAAATAACAGTTATGGATCAATTGGATATCATTAATTAATATTTTACTCCCCTTATTCTACATATAAGACTAATTACATTGGCTTTTTGGATTTAAAAAATCCTACTTATCTATCAATAAAATATATTTAATTTTTCTTCATTTTTCAATGTTTAATCACCAGTTGCTTTTTCTTGTGGTTTAGTTGCTTAAGACTTTATGAATTATATTTAAGTGTCAGAAACATGGAAGACCAATTTTATTTTACTTTTCATTTGGTATAGATAACATGCTTTAGAATGTAAGAGAACTGTTAACATTGTCAGAGGGAAATTTTTTTATTAATATGTATTATACTTATACCTAGAGTATAGGAGTCCAAATAAGATTTCAGGGAGGGAGGAATTAGTAAAATTTGGGAATAAATGTGTGGATTTCTATCTCAACAATCCTGGCTGAGAAGAAACATAAATAAATAGGATGACAGTCAAAGTAGAGTGTAAATCGGCAGATAATGTTTGGTTTTGTTTATTTTCTCTTACTCCAGCAGATACTGGGGTACTTAAAGCCCAAAGAGAAAGACACAGTAGAGAAGACAAAGCTGAAGATATGAGGTGTATCAACTGGTTAAAAAAAAAAAAAAATTCAGGCAATTGGAGGAGATGAAATTTTAAAAACAGAGGGAAGACCTCCTTATAATTCAGAAGAAATAATTTGCAATTAGCAACATGATATCTGGATTAATTTCACATGAAATATTGAAATAGTCACATGAAATATTGTTGGAATTATCATTCCTTCCTATTCTCCCACCTCCATCTCTCTTCAATCATCCTCTTCTTACTTTCTAGGAATTATGTGTAACAGAGGACATATTCGTGTCCTGAGGCTACTATAACAAAGTACCACAGGCTTAGTGGCTTAATTTTATTCTCTCACAGTCCAGAGGCTGGATGCCTAAAATCAACGTGTCAGTAATGCCACACTTCCTCTGTCGGCTCTAGAGAAGCATTCTTCATTGCTTCTTCCTAGTTTCTGGTGACTCCCAGCAAGCCTTGAGGTTCCTGGGCTTATAACTGACTTACTCCAATCTCTGACTCCCTCTTTACAAGACTGTTTCTCCTATCTGTCTGTTTCTGTGTATCTCTCTGTTTTCTCTTGTTCTTATAATGACACCACTTATTGGATTTAGGGCCCGCTCTACTCTAATATGATATCATCTTGATCCTTAACTAATTACGTCTGCAAAAACCCTGTTTCTAGGTATGGTGACATTCTGGACTTCTTGGTGAACATAAATTTTGGAGAACACTATTCAATCCACTATAAAGGGCAAACTACATATCTATATCTGTATCTATACACACACATATATATATATAATTTTACGTGGAAAATCTTAATATAAGTTGCAGTATAAAGCATGCATCAGCTGTGTGGACTGCAAACTGACATTCAGATTTCTTGGAAAATTCCAACATGTAAAACATCCTGAGGATATCCAGTGTAGTCGATGGTGACTTAATTTTGTGTTTAGCATTCCAGATAGCTCTACCTCCTAGAAGACACACCCTGAAGGCATATTTATTAGTGTACAGAGCTTATTCTTTCCCAAGACTAGTTTTCACACTTGGTATGTTCAAAGTGGGCATAAAAACCTTACATCTGCCCCAGTAATCTACCTTCTCACCTATCTTTTATTATTGGCACAATCTCTTGGTTGTATAAGTTTCAAATTTATGAATCCCTATATCATCCGAAGTACTTGTCAATCTAGTCTCCTGTGTGCAAATGGTATACAGAGTTACCAAACCCTTTTGCATATTGCTGTAGGAGAGGCTTTTTAAAAAAGTAGCTGCCACTACCTTGAACTTTTTTCCTACTTAAATGTATTTTGTTTGTTTCTTATTCACGACCACTATCTTTCCTATTTCTCATTGAAGTATTTTTCTTCCAGTTAACCTAGAAACATCTTTCCTTAGGATATTGCTCACATTATAAGATTATAATTTTAAAAAACAAATAATTTTGTTATAGTACTATGTTAAAAACAGTGATAAGTAGCAACTATTTCATTAATTCTTATTATATTCACTAAATGTATTTTATTTTGGTCTGATAGACTTGGGTAATTACATAGTGTTTAATAAGTGTGATTTGTTTTTGCAATATCATATCTTTTACATTTCTGCATGAATTGTTAACCTGTAAAAGGTAATCTGAGAATTTAGGTCTTCTAGTAATTTAGAAGAAAAAAGTAAAACAATGGATTGAAAATAAGATGCATACATACTATCTCTAAATGTATACATATATGTTTTTCCGTTGGACATCTGAACTTTTAAATACATACTAATGCAGTTTTGACTTGCATATGAAAAATTAAGTAACTATTCTCATCTTTCATGTTAAAAATAATAGCAGTTCATTTTGTGTATATTTTTCCTTAAAATTCACACATATATTTGACCATTTGCTCTTTGATCTTATGTCTGTGAGTTTTTTTTAACTATTCAGCAACACAGTCTATGTTGTGGTTACCTCTCTTTATGCTTAATTCAATCATTTATTGCCACTAATTTTCTCCATATTTTAGCGAAAGATTGCTTTTAGATTACCTTTGTTTGCTCGTTCAATCAGTAAACCATTTTATTGGCATTTTAGCTTTCCCAGTATGACATTTTCCATAATGAATGAATACTTAAGAAGATCAATAAAGGCTTTTATGTATTTTTTACTTAAAGTATATGACACTTCACTTTTTAACAGTACAATTGCATCAAAACCAACTATTACTCTTTTCTAAATACTGAATTTATCTAACAATGACAAATATTCACAATATATGTGTTTATTCAAAAGCTGTGTTT